>NC_090371.1:285179111-285284111 GCF_036365525.1 Heterodontus francisci
GCCCCTGGAACGTTGATAGTGGGGGATTCAGCGTTGGTAATGCTGTTGTTAGATTCTCTTATTGGAGATGGTCATTGCCTGGCTCTTGTGTGGCGTGAATGTTACTTGCCACTTATCAGCCCAAGCCTGAATATTGTTCAGGTCTTGTTGCATATGGACTCGGACTGCTTCAGTATCTGAGGAGTCGTGAATGGAGCTGAACATTGTGCAATCATCAGTGAACATCCCCATTTCTGACCTTATGATGGAGGGAAGGTCATTGATGAAGCTGCTGAAGATGGTTGGACCTAGGTCATGCGATAAAATCTCCAGGAATATGTCCAACCAGAGTTGACAACTGTACTGCAGATAACGCCATCACAGAAGACACTTTATTCAGCCTGAACTCAGTGTCTGGATTTATTCACGATCGAAGGAGGAAAAAGGCATTGCACAAATACTCTTTGAGAGGAAGCAGATCAGGGCAAAAGGAGTTAATAAACCTGATTGTAAAAGCTGCTTTTTATACAGGTGAAGATGAATCAGCTGTGTCTTTTGTTTCCCTGGTCACAGTATCAGTGTTCAGTTTAATCTTTCAGTATAAAACAAGAGCTCCCATTTCCCTGACTGTTCACCTGAGGACCACCAGTAGCAGAAGTATCAGCAGAGCCCCTTAACACCAATTCTCCATCTAGTGATACCTGTGAATTATGAAGGACCCCCTACCCCTTCCCCCTCCTCCCTACCTTTCCCCCTCCCCATCCCCACCCACCTTTCCCCTACCCCTCCCCTGCCACTGCTCTCCTGCCCACCTTTCCCCCTCCCCTGCCTACTACCCCACCCACACCCACCCTGCCCTTCTCCCCCTTTCACCCCCTTCCCCTCTCCCCCTAATCCCTCTCCTACACCCCACCCCTTCCCCCCTCCCTCCTGCAGGGAAGAGTCACAATGACAATACCTGTTTCTTATCAAGTCCAGGATCTCATTGAGCTGAGATGCAATATTCAGGTCCAGGACTGTTTGCAGGTCATGACCAATATGCTCATGTTGTAAATGGGGTGCCTTGAAATCTCAAAGAGCTGTTGGGGTGTGGAGAGACCCTAATTGGGAGACTGTGTAAAAAATGCAGCAGCTTTGGGCTTTTGTTAAAAGAGGCATTTTGTTTTGATATTTTGGGGTCTGGAAGACATCATCTCACAGTGCAGGATGGTGTTGTCCTTTGGGATCCCCCTTTACGTGTATTATAAGGCGGAACAGGAGAATTTTCTAACTTGCACAGAGTCCCATTCACCTGTTGTCTCCTGTGCTCATTGATCTACACTGATCCAATCTAGCAACACTTCGATTTTAAAATTCTCATTCTTGTTTTCGAATCCCCCCATGGCCACGCCCCTCCCTATCTCTGTAACCCCCTCCAGTCCTACAACCTTCCGAGATCTCTGCACTCTTCCAATTCTGGTCTCTTGCGCATCCCCAATATTAATCGCTCCAACATTGGCGGCCATGTCTTCAGCTGCCTGGGCTCTACACACTGAAATTTCCACATCTCCACCTCTCTCTCCTCCTTTAAGCCGCTTCTTAAAACCGACCTCTTTGACCAAACTTTTGGTCACCTGTCCTAATATCTCCTTATGAGGCTCGGTGTCAGATTTTGTCTGATAACGCTCCTGTGAAGCACCTTGGGACATTTTACTACAGGGAAACAAGAGGCAGTGGGCATGAGGAAGTGATGTCAGGTGCATACTATTCATTTTAATCGTTTCATGGGATGTGGGCGTCACTGGCTATGCCAGCATTTATCACCCATCCCCAATTGCCCTTGAGAAGGTGGTGGTGAGCTGCCTTCTTGAACCGCTGCAGTCCATGTGGGGTAGGTACACCCACAGTGCTGTCAGGAAGGAAGTTCTAGTATTTTGACCCAGCGACAGTGAAGGAACGGCGATATAGTTCCAAGTCAGGATGGTGTGTGACTTGGAGGGGAACTTGCAGGTGGTGGTGTTCCCATGCATTTGCTGCTCTTGTCCTTCTAGTTGGTAGAGGTCGCGGGTTTGGAAGGTGCTGTCTAAGGAGCCTTGGTGCATTGCTGCAGTGCATCTTGTAGATGGTAAACACTGCTGCCACTGTGTGTAGGTGGTGGAGGAGTGAATGTTTGTAGATGGGGTGCCAATCAAGTGGGCTGCTTTGTCCTGGATGGTGTCGAGCTTCTTGAGTGTTGTTGGAGCTGCACCCATCCAGGCAAGTGGAGAGTATTCCATCACACTCCTGACTTGTGCCTTGTAGATGGTGGACAGGCTTTGGGGAGTCAGGAGGTGAGTTACTCGCTGCAGGATTCCTAGCCTCTGACCTGCTCTTGTAGCCACGGTATTTATATGGCTACTCCAGTTCAGTTTCTGGTCAATAGTAACCCCTAGGATGTTGATAGTGGGGGATTCAATGATGGTAATGCTGTTGAATGTCAAGGGGAGATGGTTAGACTCTCTCTTGTTGGAGAGTTGAGATTCTAGTTTGCTTCCCACTAATTGCACTCATTTCCATGAACCCCTGGGAAATTAGCTGAATTAGTATTGCAAAGCCTTTCCTCATCACAATGAAAGACCAGCAGCCAGAACTGGGATACTTTATCCTTTTAATCAAAATGTATTTCTTTCTAAAACAGTCAAATACACAAAGCTTAAAAGTCAATTGTTGTGGGCTGGAAAATTGTGATTGTGGGAATGTTTTCACAGTCCCCAAACCACCGATGAATAGGAAAGTCACGGTTCTCCACTAGAGGGATCTCAAAGACCATTGAAATCAAAGATGAAAGCAAAATGCAGCAGATGCTGGAAATCTGAAATAGAAACAGAAAGTGCTGGAAATACTCAGCAGGTCTGGCAATATCTGTGGAGAAACAGAGTTAACGTTTCAGGTCGGTGACCTTTCATCAGTTTAAACTGAAACGTTAACTCTGTTTCTCTCTCCACAGATGCTGCCAGACCTGCCGAGTATTTCCAGCACTTTCTGTTCTCGTTTTATGAAGCACAGATGGTTCCTGTAATCTTCAGCTTCAGAATCGATTAACTTTGTCTGAGAATCTTCTGGAGACTTCCCAAGAGCCAGAGAGCGGAGCTAGGGAGAACTTCATGGAGATATTGCAATGGGTCGAATCCTGAGGGCAGTCTCCCTCAGACATGCTCCCTCAATGTAGGGGAGAAATCAGAACACTCACACACTCCCCTGCAATAGAATTCCACCCTTTTTTTGAACAGGCTTGATGCAGTTTCCTCTCTGAATTCTGCTGCATCTTGCAGATGAGACATTAAACAGAGGCCCTGTCTGCCCTCACAGATGGACATAAATGATCCTACGGCACTTTTTGAAGAAGAGCAGGGGAGTTCTCCTCCATGGCCTTGCCCCTCCCTATCTCTCTAATCTCCTGCCTTACAACTCTCTGAGATCTCTGCATTCCTCCAATTCTAGTCTCGTGCATCCCTGATTTTACTAAGCATTGGAATTCCCTCCCTAGACCACTCTGCTTCTCCACCTCCACCTCTCTCTCCTCTAAGAGTCTTCTTCAAACCTACCTCATTGATCACGTTTTTGGTCACCTGACCTAGCATGTCATGTGACTCAGTATCAGCTTTTGCTTTATAACACTCTTAGGGATTTTACTATGTTAAAGTTGCTATATAAATACAGGTTGTTGTTGTCCTGTACCAATATTTATCCCTCAACCAACATCACTAAAAACAAATTACTAGCACATTGTTGATTATGGGATCTTGCTGTGTGCAAATTGGCTGCTGCCTTTCCTATAACAGTGACTACACTTCAAAAAGTATTTCATTGGATATGAAGCACTTTGGGACATCCTGAGTTTGTGAAAGGCGCTACAGAAATGTTGCTTTTCTTTCTCATTTAGTAACTGCATTTTGCAATTTGAAAATTAGTGGAACTGTCTTGTAATCTTATTTTTTGTTGTCCGTCTGTTTACAGCCGGTGTCCTTGCTTTTACTGCCAGATCATAAAGATTTGGGATTTCAGCCAGCAATACTTTTCAATCTGCGTTAGTTAATTAAAGTTTCAGAAGAATATAATCACAGTAATATTTCACAAACGGCAGAAGATGCAGAATGATAATCCACCACAGACCTGAACTATGTAAGGTATTATTTATTATTAGGATACTGTTCCATTATAGCTCGTACTGGGTCATTCTACAATCTGCTTCATGGATGAAAAGGAGCTGAACTAGGTGTTAGTGAGACTGCAGCGTTAGACTGACAGTGGGAGATAATGAAGAGTATTACAGGCTGTGTCCAGATCAATCCCTTGGGGGCGCGGAGTCGCAGCAGCAGAAAAAGCCAACAAGAACATTGCAAACAGTCCTTTCTTCCACAACATAGCCGCTCTCTGGAATGGTGACTTTATCAAGTCAGAATTCAAGATTTGTAAACTGTGCTTCTACCAAGGACATTTAAGTTTTTATTTTAACTCCTTCACTGAGCAGCTGTTATTTGCACTTTCTTACTGATCGCGTAGTTTTTTAATAATTAATTTTTGATGATGAGCTTTGTCATTACATTTGTTTAACTTTGAGAAATAGTCATAAAAGAATAAATACGTTTGTTGGAAGTGTTTCTTTGTGTGAATATACAATCCAATGATCAAGTTTCCAAAAGTAAATCTGTACAAATGATGATTTGGGAGGTAACACTTTCTCAAACCTGATTACCAGTTAAATGGCCAGAACATTTCTTTCATTACAAGAACGCACTTAGTAACGTCATTGAGTCACCAGAGAATATTAATGTAACTGAACAAAATACAAAATCACCTACAGTTCAAATGGCAGTACAGTAGGAGTGCACAATCAATGCAGCTGCTGCCTTCATGCGGAGAGTCTCACCTCTGAGGCACAAGATTATGGGTTCAGATCGCACTGCAGAGACAGACCATAACCCAGCACGACACTCCCAGTGCAGTACTGAGGGAGTGCTGCACTGTCGGAGGGTCAGTACTGAGGGAGTGCTGCACTGTCAGAGGGTCAGTACTGAGGGAGTGCTGCACTGTCAGAGGGTCAGTACTGAGGGAGCGCTGCACTGTCAGAGGGTCAGTACTGAGGGAGTGCTGCACTGTCAGAGGGTCAGTACTGAGGGAGTGTTGCACTGTCAGAGGGTCAGTACTGAGAGAGTGCTGCACTGTCAAAGGGTCAGTACTGAGGGAGCGCTGCACTGTCAGAGGGTCAGTACTGAGAGCCCCGGGCTGTCGGAGGATCAGTACTGAGGGAGTGCTGCACTGTCAGAGGGTCAGTACTGAGAGAGCGCAGCGCTGTCGGAGGGTCAGTACTGAGGGAGTGCTGCACTGTCGGAGGGTCAGTACTGAGGGAGTGCTACACTGTCAGAGGGTCAGTACTGAGGGAGTGCTGCACTGTCAGAGGGTCAGTACTGAGAGAGTGCTGTACTGTCGGAGGGTTAGTACTGAGGGAGCGCTGCACTGTCAGAGGGTCAGTACTGAGAGCCCCGGGCTGTCGGAGGATCAGTACTGAGGGAGTGCTGCACTGTCGGAGGGTTAGTACTGAGGGAGCGCCGTACTGTCAGAGGGTCAGTACTGAGAGCCCCGTGCTGTCGGAGGGTCAGTACTGAGGGAGTGCTGCACTGTCAGAGGGTCAGTACTGAGAGCCCCGGGCTGTCGGAGGATCAGTACTGAGGGAGTGCTGCACTGTCGGAGGGTTAGTACTGAGGGAGCGCCGTACTGTCAGAGGGTCAGTACTGAGAGCCCCGTGCTGTCGGAGGGTCAGTACTGAGGGAGTGCTGCACTGTCAGAGGGTCAGTACTGCGGGAGTGCTGTGCTGTCGGAGGGTCAGTACTGAGGGAGTGTTGCACTGTCAGAGGGTCAGTGCTGAGGGAGCGCTGCACTGTCGGAGGATCAGTGCTGAGGGAGCGCCGCGCTGTCAGAGGATCAGTGCTGAGGGAGCACCGCACTGTCGGAGGGTCAGTGCTGAGGGAGCGCTGCACTGTCGGAGGATCAGTGCTGAGGGAGCGCCGCGCTGTCAGAGGATCAGTGCTGAGGGAGCACCGCGCTGTCAGAGGATCAGTGCTGAGGGAGCACCGTACTGTCGGAGGGTCAGTGCTGAGGGAGCGCTGCACTGTCGGAGGATCAGTGCTGAGGGAGCGCCGCGCTGTCAGAGGATCAGTGCTGAGGGAGCACCGCACTGTCGGAGGGTCAGTGCTGAGGGAGCGCTGCACTGTCGGAGGATCAGTGCTGAGGGAGTGCTGCACTGTCAGAGGGTCAGTACTGAGAGAGTGCTGCACTGTCAGAGGGTCAGTACTGAGGGAGCGCTGCACTGTCAGAGGGTCAGTACTGAGGGAGTGCTGCACTGTCAGAGGGTCAGTACTGAGAGAGTGCTGCACTGTCAGAGGGTCAGTATTGAGGGAGCGCTGCACTGTCAGAGGGTCAGTACTGAGAGCCCCGGGCTGTCGGAGGATCAGTACTGAGGGAGTGCTGCACTGTCAGAGGGTCAGTACTGAGAGAGCGCAGCGCTGTTGGAGGGTCAGTACTGAGGGAGTGCTGCACTGTCGGAGGGTCAGTACTGAGGGAGTGCTACACTGTCAGAGGGTCAGTACTGAGGGAGTGCTGCACTGTCAGAGGGTCAGTACTGAGAGAGTGCTGTACTGTCGGAGGGTTAGTACTGAGGGAGCGCTGCACTGTCAGAGGGTCAGTACTGAGAGCCCCGGGCTGTCGGAGGATCAGTACTGAGGGAGTGCTGCACTGTCGGAGGGTTAGTACTGAGGGAGCGCCGTACTGTCAGAGGGTCAGTACTGAGAGCCCCGTGCTGTTGGAGGGTCAGTACTGAGGGAGTGCTGCACTGTCAGAGGGTCAGTACTGAGAGCCCCGGGCTGTCGGAGGATCAGTACTGAGGGAGTGCTGCACTGTCGGAGGGTTAGTACTGAGGGAGCGCCGTACTGTCAGAGGGTCAGTACTGAGAGCCCCGTGCTGTCGGAGGGTCAGTACTGAGGGAGTGCTGCACTGTCAGAGGGTCAGTACTGCGGGAGTGCTGTGCTGTCGGAGGGTCAGTACTGAGGGAGTGTTGCACTGTCAGAGGGTCAGTGCTGAGGGAGCGCTGCACTGTCGGAGGATCAGTGCTGAGGGAGCGCCGCGCTGTCAGAGGATCAGTGCTGAGGGAGCACCGCACTGTCGGAGGGTCAGTGCTGAGGGAGCGCTGCACTGTCGGAGGATCAGTGCTGAGGGAGCGCCGCGCTGTCAGAGGATCAGTGCTGAGGGAGCATCGCACTGTCGGAGGGTCAGTGCTGAGGGAGCGCTGCACTGTCGGAGGATCAGTGCTGAGGGAGCGCCGCGCTGTCAGAGGATCAGTGCTGAGGGAGCGCCACGCTGTCAGAGGATCAGTGCTGAGGGAGCGCCGCGCTGTCAGAGGATCAGTGCTGAGGGAGCACCGCACTGTCGGAGGGTCAGTACTGAGGGAGCGCCGCGCTGTCGGAGGTGCTGTCTTTTAGATGAGTCCTTAAACTGAGGCCCTGTCTGTCCTCTGAGGTGAAATGAAAGATCCCATCGCCCTATTTTGAAGTTCAGGGAACTCTCTCCAGTAACCTGACCAATATTTATCCCTGAACTAACATCACGAAAACAGACTACCTGATCAATCATCACTTTGGTGTTTGCAGAATCTTGTTGTACACGAATTGGCTGCTGAGATTCTTACATTACAACAGTGACTACATTTCAAAAAATATTGCATTGACTGTAAAGCACTTTGTGTGACATCCTGAGTTTGTGAAAGGCACTATAGAAATTTGAATCTATTGCTGTTGATATCTATATTTTGTTAGATTGTGTGTAATAGAGTAACACAATTGTTGGAAGATGCAGAGAGCAGGGAACCTTGTAACACATTATTCAAAGGGGGACATTTCCCAAGCTGAGCCTCCTGGTGAGCTGCATTACTTGCAGTCCACACACAGCAGAAAATTGTGTTATATCAGACAGACTTGCATTTCTATAGCACCTTTCACAACCTCAGGATGTCCCAAAGTGCTTTACAGCCAATGAAGTACTTTTTGATTTGTCGTCACTGTTGTAATGTAGGAAACACAGCAGCCAATTTGCACACAGCAAGATCCCACAAACAGCAATGTAATAATGATCAGTGATGTTGGCTGAGGGATCAATATTGATCAGGACACTGGGGAGACTCCTCTGCTCTTCTTCAAAACAGTACCATGTGATCTCACATATCCACCTTAGAGTGCAGACAGGGCCTCGGTTTAACGTCTCATCTGAAAGACAGTACTGCAAAATCCAGAAACTTGGCAGGTAAGATTCAGTGTGGCTCATTTGTTGACTCTCTGGCCTTTGTGTAAGAAAGTTGAGGTTACAAACCTCATTCCACAGCTTGAGCACATAATCTAGGCTGGTACTTCATGCAGTGCAGAGAGAATGCTGCCCTGTCAGAGGTGCACTTTACACTGAGGGCTTTTTTTTTAAAAAAGGTGCAGGCAAAAAATCCCAGGTCACTATTCCAAGGGGAAGGAGTTCTCCCAATGCACTGGCCAACATTCTTTACCCAACCAGTGTCATCATAAGCAGATTAATTGCTCATTTATCTCATTCCGTGTTCATAGATAATTAATATATAAAATTATTTGCCACATGGTACACTTCAGATAGCCAGGTGGTGAAGGATAGAACTGGAGCCTAATCTATACACACTTATAAACATTTATTTAAAGAGACACACATTATAAACATGCACCTCTGAGCCCAACAGCCACAGTTTCAGTCTGTTCCCATATACAGGTGCACAAGTGAATCCTCAGTTAATGCCCCTGAATCCAATTAAACACTCAATTAATATACAATTAACAACACATGCCTTATATAATGGCATGAACTGCACTTCAAAAGTAAATCAGTGGTGTGAAGCATTTTTCAATGTCCTGAGGATATGGTCAAGTGTGATTTAAATCACAGAATAATACAGAAGGAGGCCATTCAGCCCATCGTGCCTGTGCTGGCTCTTTTGTGCAGCTATTCAATTGAGTTATCCAAGTCCAATATTTAAACTTTGGAAAATGGCAGCAGTTTTCTCAGCAGTATTGGCTGATGGTTTCTTTGAGCTTCTTCAGTTTCGTTTTGATTTCCTCACTCCTGCACTTCCTGATCCTGTCTTGTAAAAGGTCCTGTAGCTCTTTACACCACTGTGGCATCCACACAAAGGTCTTCTTTTGGAGAAATTCGTTAAAGATTTTTATGAGAAAATGGATGAGCTTTTCACTGTCACATAGTCGGCACCTCTGAAGAACCCAGTGACACCAACCCTCCCATTGGTTGTGGTCATCACTGAAGCCCGTGATGAGAAGACTGGAATTGGAAGGGTTCAGACCCCGGTACAGTTTCACAATCTCCTCTTCTTGAAGGCAATGTCCAATTAACCTGAAAAACAATGGTCACAACATTGACAAAGGTCAGAACTTATACTGCAGCAGGTGTTCGCTTCTTCAGATAGGTTCAGTTGACAGAAATCTCATAATCATAGATCCTACAGCACAGAATGAGGCCATTTGCTCCATCGAACCTGTGCTGGCTCTTTGAAAGAGCTATCCAATTAGTCCCATTCCCCAGCTCTTTACCCACAGCTCTGTAAATTTTCCTTTTCAAATATTTATCCAATTCCCTTTTGAAAGTTACTATTGAATCTGTTTCCACCGCCCTTTCAGGCAGCGCGTTCCAGATCACAACAACTCACTGTGTAAAATAATTCTCCTCATCTCCCCCTCTGGTTCGTTTGCCAATTACCTTAAATCTGTGTCCTCTGGATAGTGCGCTGCCTGACACTGGAAACGGTTTCTGCCTATTTACTCTATCAAAACCCTTTTTGAACACCTTTATAAAATCTCCTTAGAAGAGAGAAGGTTACAGGAAAACAGTTCCAGCTTCTCCAGTTTCTCTGCATAACTGAACTTCCTCATCCCCACTGAGTCACATACCCAATTCCCACACCGTTATCAGCAGGTAATTGTCAGAGCTGCTTTGTTAAACCAAGGCACTGTCTGTTTATTCAGTGGGATGTTAAAGATCCCCTGTTATTCGGAGAAGAGGAGGGAGTTCTCCTGGTGTCCTGACTAATGTACCTTGTTAAACCAATGCCACCAAATTCAAAGTGGCTGGTCATTCACCTCATTTACTGTCTGTGCGAGCTTGTGTTTGCCTGAATGACAACAGTGACTGGACTTCAAAAAAATTTTGAGGTTGCGATGTGCTTTGGAGCATCCAGTAAGTGTTATAAGCGGCATGGACAGAGTGGATAGTCAGAAGCTTTTTCCCAGGGTGGAAGAGTCAGTTACTAGGGGACATACGTTTAGGGTGCGAGGGGCGAAGTTTAGAGGGGATGTGCGAGGCAAGTTCTTTACACAGAGGGTGGTGAGTGTCTGGAACTTGCTGCCGGGGGAGGTGGTGGAAGCAGGTACGATAGCGACGTTTAAGAGGCATCTTGACAAATACATGAATAGGATGGGAATAGAGGGATACGGACCCCAGAAGTGCAGAAGGTTTTAGTTTAGACAGGCACCATGATCGGCGCAGGCTTGGAGGGCCGAATGGCCTGTGCCTGTGCTGTACTGTTCTTTGTTCTTTGTTATACGATGCTTTATAAACATTCATTCTTTCTTACAAGCAGGGAAAAGAAGCCTGTAGAATTTGTCACTGACCACTAATTGCCATCACAACATGTGTGCAACATTAGGCAATCTCTTGCTAAAGGCACACGCTATTATTACATGGCGATGGATCAGTGAACAAATATGACAACAAATAGTGTCTAACAAGCACTGAACAGTAATGAGGAGCAGCAGCCCTCACCGATACAGACACTACCTAACACGAGGAGCTTGAGGGAAACTGCACCACCCTAACTAAATACTCCCTTAGTCGAGATTGCTCAGATCCCATCTGGTGTAACTCTGTTCAGTTCTGGGCAACGCACCTCAGTGAAGATATACTGGCCTTAGAGGGGTTGCAGCACAGAATCACCAAAATGAGTATAGAAGATTAAATGGTGATCTAATTGAGGTGTTTAAGAGGGTGATAGGGTCGATAGAGAGAAACTATTTCCTCTGGTGGGGGGAGTCCAGAACAAGGGGGCAGAACCTTAAAATTAGAGTCAGGCTGTACAGGTGTGATGTCAGGAAGCCCTTCTTCCCAGAAAGAGGAGTGGAAATCTGGAACTCTCTTCCCCCAAAAAAGCTGTGGAGGCTGGGGGAGAACTGAAAATATGAAAATGGAGATTTTGTTTTCA
The DNA here is from genome assembly GCF_036365525.1 of Heterodontus francisci. Taxonomy (NCBI): domain Eukaryota; kingdom Metazoa; phylum Chordata; class Chondrichthyes; order Heterodontiformes; family Heterodontidae; genus Heterodontus; species Heterodontus francisci. The sequence continues at coordinate 285,190,381 of NC_090371.1, forward strand.
GTTTTTGTCATTTTTGTTGTCGTTGGATGAGGGTATTAAGGGTTATAAACACAAGGAGTTAAGACACAGATCAGCCATGATCTAGAACTGGGGGGCACAGTTTTAAAATAAGAGGTCTCCCGTTTCAGACAGAGACGAGGAGGAATTTCTTCTCTCAGAGGGTTGTTAATCTTTGGAATTCTCTTCCCCAGACAGCAGTGGAGGCTGGGTCACTGAATATATTGAAGGCTGAGTTAGACAGATTTTGATCCACAAGGGAGTCAATGGTTATTGGGTGGGGCGGGGGGGGTGGCGGAGTGCAGCAGGAAAGGAGTTAGGGCCACAATCAGATCAGCCATGATCTTATTGAATGGCGGAGCAGGCTCAAGGGGCCGAGTGGCCTACTCCTGCTCCTAGTTCTTATATTCTTATGTCCATCCACCCCCCCTTAGCATCATATCCCTTTATACCCTTGACTAGTAAAAATCAATCAATCTCAGATTCAATATTAATTGAGATATCACCTACTGCTTTTAATGGGCAAAGTAATAAAAGACTTGCATTTATATAGCACCTTTTATAACCTCAGGACATCCCAAAGCACTTTAGAGCCAATGAAATACTTCTGAAGTTTAGTCACTGTCGTAATGTAGGAGAGAGTGCCACACTTTTATCACTTCTTTGCAGGAGTGTTTCCCAACTTCTGTTTAGAGATACAGCAATGAAACAGGCCCTTCGGCTCACCAAGTCTGTGCCGACCATCAACCACCCATTTATACTAATCCTACATTAATCCCATTACCCTCTCACATCCCCACCTTCCCTCAATTCCCCTACCACCTACTTATACTGGGGACAATTTATAATAGCCAATTTATCTATCAACCTGCAAGTCTTTGGCCGTGGGAGGAAACCGGAGCACCCGGCGAAAACCCACATGGTCTCAGGGAGAACTTGCAAACTCCACACAGGCAGTACCCAGAATCGAACCCGGGTCGCTGGAGCTGTGAGGCTGCGGTGCTAACCACTGCTCCACTGTGCCGCCCAGTGGAACAGTCTTTATATGTGGAACATTCCTTGTTCCAGTCCTACTCAGGCCCCCCTCCCTCATCTCTTCCAATACATTGATGACTGTATCGGTGCCACTTCCTGCTCTCGTCCTGAACTGGAAAATGTCACTGACGTTGTTTCCAATTTCCACCCTTCTCTCACCTTCACACGGTCTATCCCTTCCCTTCCTCAACTTCTCTGCCTCCATTTCTGGGGAGAGGCCAACAACCAATATTCACGATAAGCCCACGGACTCCCACAGCTACCTCGACGACACTTTCTCACACCCTACTTCCTGTAAGGACTCCATTCCATTCTCCCAGTTTCTCCGTCTCTGTCACATTTGTTCAGTTGATAAATCTTCCATACTAGCGCGATGATATGTCTTCCTTTTTCCTCAACCCAGGATTCTCCTCCCACCCACTGTGATCGTTGACGGGGCTTTTGACCGTGTGCGTCCCATTTCCTGCACTTCTGCTCTCACCCTTTCCCCTCCCTCCCAGAACAGTGACAAGGTTCACTCTGTTCTCACCTTCCACCCCAACAGCCTCTGTATTCAATGGATCATCCTCCACCATTTCTGCCACCTCCAGCACTCCCTTTCCATTTCAGCATTCTGAAGGGACAGTTCCCTCTGCAACACCCTGGTTCACTCCTTAGTTACATTCAACACCCTCTCCCTCTCCCGCGTCACCTTTCCATGCAAGCACAGGGGGTGCAACACCTACCCTTTTACCTCCTCCTTTCTCACCATCCAGGGTCGCAAACACACCTTCCAAGTGAAGCAGTGATTTGTATTTCTTTCAATTTAGTATACTATATTCGCTGCTCACAATGTGGTCTCCACTAAATTGGGAGACCAAACACAGAGTGGGTGACCACTTTGTGGAACAATATCATTCAGTCACAAGTGTGACCCCGAGCTTCCAGTCGCCTGTTATTTTAATTCACCACCTTGCTCCCACTCTGACCTTTCTGTCCTTGGCCTGCTCCAGTGTTCCATTGAAGCTCAAGGCAAGCTCGAGGAACAGCACCTCATCTTTCAACTGAACACTTTACAGCCTTCTGGACTCAACACTGAGTTCAACAATTTTAGATCATAACCTCGGCCCCTATTTTGTTTCCTTTTTCTTCGCTTGTTTGTTTTTTTTTCTCTTGTTTCTCTCTCTTTTCTTGACTTTACTTTCAGACGGCCGTTACTCAGGATCCTGCCATTCACACTGCCTCTAGACACATCTTTTGTTTCTTTACTTCTACTACAGGTCAGTTAGCTTAACATCGGTCATAGGAAAAATGTCAGAAGCTATTATTAAAGACGTTATAGCAGGGCACTTAGAAAAATTCAACATAATCAAGCAGAGTCAACATGGTTTTGTGAAAGGGAAATCATGTTTAACCAATTTATTGGAATTCTCAGAAGTAGTAACATGTGCTGTGGATAAAAGGAAACTGGTGGATGTACTGTACTTAGATTTCCAGAAGGCATTTGATAAGGTGCCACATCAAAGATTATTGCGGAAAATAAAAGCTCATGGTGTAGGGGGTAACATATTGACATGGATAGAAGATTGGCTAGCTAACAGGAAACAGAGAGTAAGCATAAATGGGTCATTTTCTGGTTGGCAAAATGTAATTTTATTCATTTTTTATTTAGAGATACAGCACTGAAACAGGCCCTTCGGCCCACCGAGTCTGTGCCGACTAAAAACCACCCATTTATAATAACCCTACATTAATCCCATATTCTCTACCACATCCCCACCATTCTCCTACCACTTACCTACACTAGGGACAATTTACAATGGGCAATTTACCTATCAACCTGCAAGTTTTTTGGAGGTGGGAGGAAACTGGAACAAACCCACGCAGACACAAGAAGAACTTGCAAACTCCACACTGGCAGTACCCAGAACCGAACCCGGGTCGCTGGAGCTGTGAGGCTGCGGTGCTAACCACTGCGCCACTGTGCCGTAATGAGTGGTGCACCACAGGGATCAGTGCTGGGGCCTCAACTTTTTACAATTTATATCAATGACTTGGATGAAGGGACTGAAGGTATGGTTGCTAAATTTGCTGATGACATAAAGTTAGGTAGAAAAGTTGTGAAGTGGACATAAGGAGGCTAAAGGGATATAGATTGGTTAAGTGAGTTGGCAAAGATATGATAAATGGAGTATAATGTAGGAAATGTGGAATTGTCCACTTTGGCAGGAAGAATAAAAAAGAAGCATATTATCTAAATGGTGAGAGATTGCAGAGCTCTGAGATGCAGAGGGAGCTGGGTGTCTTAGTGCACGAATCGCAAAAGGTTAGTAACAGGTACAGCACGTAATTAGGAAAGATAATAGAATGTTATTGTTTATCATGAGGGGAATTGAATACAAAAGTAGGGAGGTTATGCTTCAGTTATATAGGGCATTAGTGAGACCACATCTGGAGTACTGTATACAGTATTGGTCTCCTTATTTAAGGAAGGATGTAAATCCATTGGAAGCAGTTCAGTGAAGGTTCACTAGACTAATACCTGGAATGGGTGGGCTGTCTTATGAGGAAAGATTGGACAGGCTAGGTTTGTATTGCTGGAATTTAGAAGAGTAAGAGATGACTTGATAGAACCATATAAGATCATGAGGGGTCTTGACAGGGTGGATGTGGAAAGGATGTTTCCCCTTGTGGGAGAATCTAGAAATAGGGGTCACTGTTTAAAAATAAGGGGTCGTCCATTTAAAACAGAGATGAGGAGAAATTTTTTCTCTCAGAGGGTCATGAGTCATTGGAATTCTCTTCCTCAAAAGGCAGTGGAAGCAGAGTCTTTGAATATTTTAAGGCAGAAGGAGATAGATTCTTGATAAGCAAGGGGGTAAAAGGTTATCGGGGGTAGGTGGGAATGTGGAGTTGAGGTTACAATCAGATCAGCCATGATCTTGTTGTAGCAGAGTTGAGGGGCCGAGTGGCCTACTCCTGCTCCTAATTTGTATGTTCATATGGCCCATTACCACTCCCTTTGGCCTTGCACGATGAACCCTTTCATCATCTATTCCCTCCTGCTCTCCACCCGATCACAGACCTTCCCTTTTGTTCTTCTTCCCAGCCCATCCACCCTCCTTTCACTTGTTTACAACCTATTACATTTCTAATTTTTCCCAGTTCTGATGAAGGGTCTCTGACCTGAAACGTTAACTCTGTTTCTCTCTCCTCAGATGCTGCCAGACCTGCTGAGTATTTCCAGCACTTCTGTTTTCATTTCAGATTTCCAGCATCCGCAGTATTTTGTCTTTCAGTTTTGTTGCTCTGAGCCTCTGGCCAGTGGGAGTGGGAAAGCAATCAGCAGGAATATTAGAACATAGAACATTACAGCGCAGTACAGGCCCTTCGGCCCTCGATGTTGCGCCGACCTGTGAAACCATCTGACCTACACTATTCCATTTTCATCCATATGTCTGTCCAATGACCACTTAAATGCCCTTAAAGTTGGCGAATCTACTACTGTTGCAGGCAGGGCGTTCCACGCCCCTACTACTCTCTGAGTAAAGAAACTACCTCTCACATCTGTCCTATATCTATCACCCCTCAACTTAAAGCTATGTCCCCTCGTGTTTGCCATCACCATCCGAGGAAAAAGACTCTCACTATCCACCCTATCTAACCCTCTGATTATCTTATATGTCTCTATTAAGTCACCTCTCCTCCTCCTTCTCTCTAACGAAAACAACCTCACGTCCCTCAGCCTTTCCTCGTAAGACCTTCTTTCCATACCAGGCAACATCCTAGTAAATCTCCTCTGCACCCTTTCCATAGCTTCCACATCCTTCCTATAATGCGGTGACCAGAACTGCACGCAATACTCCAGGTGCGGCCGCACCAGAGTTTTGTACATCTGCAGCATGACCTCGTGGCTTCGAAACTCGATCCCCCTACTAATAAAAGCTAACACACCATATGCCTTCTTAACAGCCCTATTAACCTGGGTAGCAACCTTCAGGGATTTATGTACCTGGACACCAAGATCTCTCTGTTCATCTACACTACCAAGAATCTTCCCATTAGCCCAGTACTCTGCATTCCTGTTACTCCTTCCAAAGTGAATCACCTCACACTTTTCCGCATTAAACTCCATTTGCCATCTCTCAGCCCAGCTCTGCAGCCTATCTATGTCCCTCTGTAACCTACAACATCCTTCGGCACTATCCACAACTCCACCGACCTTAGTGTCATCCGCAAATTTACTAACCCACCCTTCTACACCCTCATCCAGGTCATTTATAAAAATGACAAACAGCAGTGGCCCCAAAACAGATCCTTGCGGTACACCACTAGTAACTAAACTCCAGGATGAACATTTGCCATCAAACACCACCCTCTGTCTTCTTTCAGCTAGCCAATTTCTGATCCAAAGCACTAAATCACCTTCAATCCCATACTTCCGTATTTTCTGCAATAGCCTACCGTGGGGAACCTTATCAAACGCCTTACTGAAATGCATATACACCACATCCACTGCTTTACCCTCATCCACCTGTTTGGTCACCTTCTCAAAAAACTCAATAAGGTTTGTGAGGCACAGCCTACCCTTCACAAAACCGTGCTGACTATCGCTAATGAACTTATTCTTTTCAAGATGATTATAAATCCTATCTCTTATAACCTTTTCCAACATTTTACCCACAACCGAAGTAAGGCTCACAGGTCTATAATTAGCAGGGCTGTCTCTACTCCCCTTCTTGAACAAGGGGACAACATTTGCTATCCTCCAGTCTTCCGGCACTATTCCTGTCGACAATGACGACATAAAGATCAAGGACAAAGGCTCTGCAATCTCCTCCCTAGCTTCCCAGAGAATCCTAGGATAAATCCCATCTGGCCCAGGGGACTTATCTATTTTCACACTTTCCAAAATTGCTAACACCTCCTCCTTGTGAACCTCAATCCCATCTAGCCAAGTAGTCTGTATCTCAGTATTCTCCTCGACAACATTTTCTTTCTCTACTGTAAATACTGACGAAAAATATTCATTTAACGCTTCCCCTATCTCCTCTGATTCCACACACAACTTCCCACTACTATCCTTGATTGGCCCTAATCTAACTCTAGTCATTCTTTTATTCCTGATATACCTATGGAAAGCCTTAGGGTTTTCCTTGATCCTATCCGCCAATGACTTCTCGTGTCCTCTCCTCGCTCTTCTTAGCTCTCCCTTTAGATCCTTCCTGGCTAGCTTGTAACTCTCAAGTGCCCTAACTGAGCCTTCACGTCTCATCCTAACATAAGCCTTCTTCTTCCTCTTGACAAGCGCTTCAACTTCTTTAGTAAACCACGGCTCCCTCGCTCGACAACTTCCTCCCTGCCTGACAGGTACATACTTATCAAGGACACGCAGTAGCTGCTCCTTGAATAAGCTCCACATTTCGATTGTTCCCATCCCCTGCAGTTTCCTTCCCCATCCTACGCATCCTAAATCTTGCCTAATCACATCATAATTTCCTTTCCCCCAGCTATAATTCTTGCCCTGTGGTATATACCTGTCCCTGCCCATCGCTAAGGTAAACCTAACCGAATTGTGATCACTATCACCAAAGTGCTCACCTACATCTAAATCTAACACCTGGCCGGGTTCATTACCCAGTACCAAATCCAATGTGGCATTGCCCCTGGTTGGCCTGTCTACATACTGTGCCAGAAAACCCTCCTGCACACACTGGACAAAAACTGACTCATCTAAAGTACTCGAACTATAGTATTTCCAGTCAATATTTGGAAAGTTAAAGTCCCCCATAACAACTACCCTGTTACTCTCGCTCCTGTCGAGAATCATCTTCGCTATCCTTTCTTCTACATCTCTGGAACTATTCGGAGGTCTATAGAAAACTCCCAACAGGGTGACCTCTCCTCTCCTGTTTCTAACCTTGGCCCATACTACCTCAGTAGACGAGTCCTCAAATGTCTTTTCTGCCGCCGTAATACCCTCCTTGATTAACAATGCCACACCACCCCCCTCTTTTACCATCTTCTCTGTTCTTACTGAAACATCTAAATCCCGGAACCTGCAACATCCATTCCTGTCCCTGCTCTACCCATGTCTCCGAAATGGCCACAACATCGAGATCCCAGGTACCAACCCATGCTGCAAGCTCACCCACCTTATTCCGGATGCTCCTGGCGTTGAAGTTGACACACTTTAAACCAAGTTCTTGCTTGCCAGTGCCCTCTTGCGTCCTTGTAACCTTATCCCTGACCTCACTACTCTCAACATCCTGTACACTGGAACTACAATTTAGGTTCCCATACCCCTGCTGAATTAGTTTAAACCCCCCCGAAGAGCACTAGCAAATCTCCCCCCCAGGATATTGGTACCCCTCTGGTTCAGGTGAAGACCATCCTGTTTGTAGAGGTCCCATCTACCCCAGAAAGAGCCCCAATTATCCAGGAAACCAAAACTCTCCCTCCTACACCATACCTGCAGCTACGTGTTCAACTCCTCTCTCCCTATTCCTCGCTTTGCTAGCACGTGGCACGGGCAACAACCCAGAGATAACAACTCTGTTTGTTCTCGCTCTAAGCTTCCACCCTAGCTCCCTGAATTTCTGCCTTAAATCCCCATCTCTCTTCCTACCTATGTTGTTGGTGCCTATGTGGACCACGACTTGGGGCTGCTCCCCCTCCCCCTTAAGGATCCCAAAAACACGATCCGAGACATCACGAACCCTGGCACCTGGGAGGCAACACACCAACCGTGAGTCTCTCTCGTTCCCACAGAACCTCCTATCTGTTCCCCTAACTATGGAGTCCCCAATGACTAATGCTCTGCTCCTCTTCCCCCTTCCCTTCTGAGCAACAGGGACAGACTCTGCGCCAGAGACCTGTACCCCATTGCTTACCCCTGGTAAGTCGTCCCCCCCAACAGTATCCAAAACGGTATACCTGTTGTTGAGGGAAACGGCCACAGGGGATCCCTGCACTGCCTGCTGGTTCCCTCTCCTCCCCCGACGGTAACCCATCTACCTACTTCTTTTACCTGAGGTGTGACTACCTCCCTATAACTCCTCTCAATAACCCCCTCCGCCTCCCGAATGATCCAAAGTTCATCCAGCTCCAGCTCCAGTTCCCTAACGCGGTTCTCGAGGAGCTGGAGTTGGGTGCACTTCCCGCAGATGCAGTCAGCAGGGACACTCTTGGCGACCCTTACCTCCCACATTCTGCAGGAGGAACATTCAACTGCCTTTACCTCCATTCCCACTATTCTAGATTCCCAACAAATCGACTGAAAAACCAAAAACAAAAAGTCAAAACTTGTTAGGTTAGCAATCCAACAGACGGAACTTTTTAAATAAAAAGCTTACCTTATCAACACACCAGAATCCTTTTTTTTTTGGTTAGAGGAGGAGGATGAGTGGGAGACACTACCCGAGTAGTGTTTCGTGTAAAGCAACCGCCCAAAAATGTAACCTCACTTACCCAGCAGTCCCGCATGCGCTCCGCGCTTTTCAAAGCTCTGCTCCCGCTGTTCTATCTCTCTCAACCACTCCCTGTGGGAGTGAGTTCCACATTCTCCCCACTCTCTGGATAAAGAAGGGCTGTAGATGTCATATACATGGACTTCAGTAAGGCGTTTGATAAGGTTCTCCATGGTAGGCTGATGGAGAAAGTGAAGGCGCATGGGGTCCAAGGTGTACTAGCTAGATGGATAAAGAACTGGCTGGGCAACAGGAGACAGAGAGTAGTAGTGGAAGGGAGTTTCTCAAAATGGAGACGTGTGACCAGTGGTGTTCCACAGGGATCCGTGCTGGGACCACTGTTGTTTGTGATATACATTAATGATTTGGAGGAAAGTATAGGTGGTCTGATTAGCAAGTTTGCAGACGACACTAAGATTGGTGGAGTAGCAGATAGTGAAGGGGACTGTCAGAGAATACAGCAGAATATAGATAGACTGGAGAGTTGGGCAGAGAAATGGCAGATGGAGTTCAATCAGGGCAAATGCGAGGTGATGCATTTTGGAAGATCCAATTCAAGAGTGAACTATACAGTAAATGGAAAAGTCCTGGGGAAAATTGATGTACAGAGAGATTTGGGTGTTCAGGTCCATTGTTCCCTGAAGGTGGCAACGCAGGTCATTAGAGTGGTCAAGAAGGCATACGGCATGCTTTCCTTCATCGGACGGGGTATTGAGTACAAGAGTTGGCAGGTCATGTTACAGTTGTATAGGACTTTGGTTCGGCCACATTTGGAATACTGCGTGCAGTTCTGGTCGCCACATTACCAAAAGGATGTGGATGCTTTGGAGAGGGTGCAGAGGAGGTTCACCAGGATGTTGCCTGGTATGGAGGGCGCTAGCTATGAAGAGAGGTTGAGTAGATTAGGATTATTTTCATTAGAAAGACAGAGGTTGAGGGGGGACCTGATTGAGGTGTACAAAATCATGAGAGGTATAGACAGGGTGGATAGCAAGAAGCTTTTTCCCAGAGTGGGGGATTCAATTACAAGGGGACACGAGTTCAAAGTGAGAGGGGAAAAGTTTAGGGGGGGATATGCGTGGAAAGTTCTTTACGCAGAGGGTGGTGGGTGCCTGGAACGCATTGCCAGTGGAGGTGGTAGACGCGGGCACGATAGCGTCTTTTAAGATGTATCTAGACAGATACATGAATGGGCAGGAAGCAAAGAGATACAGACCCTTAGAAAATAGGCAACAGGTTTAGATAGAGGATTTGGATCGGCGTAGGCTTGGAGGGCCAAAGGGCCTGTTCCTGTGCTGTAATTTTCTTTGTTCTTTGTACACTGGAAACATCTCTATGTTTACCCTATTGAAATCCTTTCATAATTTTGAAGGCCTCTATCAGGCCACCATCAGCCTTCTCTCTTCTGCAGAAAGAGTCTCATCCTGTTTGATCTTTCCTGACAGTTTATATTATATACAGATACAAAGAATATTTAACACTTAAACATTTACAAATATTCACAAAGTTAATAACAACCATCTTTTACATTTGCACAGTTATATTCCAGCTACTTACACCACTTTCTTTAATGTGGTATTGGTGGAGGGGATTGCAGTAAATCCAGATATTCCATCATAATCAGCCCTACTGCCTTCAACCCTGCAAAAAGAACCACAAGTCTGCTGTTTTATAACCAGACAGACAGAGAGGCAGACAACCAACCAACCAAACAGACAGGCAGACAGAGAGGCAGACAACCAACCAGACAGACAGACAGAGAGGCAGACAATCAACCAACCAAATAGACAGACAGAGAGAGGCAGACAACCAACCAACCAAACAGACAGACAGACAGAGGCAGACAACCAACCAACCAGACAGACAGACAGAGAGAGGCAGACAACCAACCAACCAAACAGACAGACAGAGAGAGGCAGACAACCAACCAACCAGACAGACAGACAGAGAGAGGCAGACAAGCAACCAACCAGACAGACAGGCAGGCAGACAGAGAAGCAGACAACCAACCAACCAGACAGACAGACAGAGAGGCAGACAAGCAACCAGACAGACAGACAGTCAGACAACCAACCAACCAGACAGACAGGCAGGCAGACAGAGAGGCAGACAACCAACCAACCAGACAGACAGCCAGAGGGGCAGGCAGGAAACCAACCAACCAGACAGACAGGCAGACAACCAACCAACCAGACAGACAGACAGGCAGACAACCAACCAACCAGACAGACAGACAGGCAGCCAGAGAGGCAGGCAGGAAACCAACCAACCAGACAGACAGACGAGGCAAGAAACCATCCAGACAGACAGGCAACCAGACAGACAGAGAGGGAGGCAGACAACCAACCCGACAGACAGAGAGGGAGGCAACCAATCAACCAGGCAGATGGAGAGGGAGGCAGGCAGGAAACCAACCAGACAGACAGGCAGGCAGACAGAGAGGCAACAAGACAGCCCAACAGATAAAGGGTTCAATGTCTATCAAGATACCAGAGTTCCTGAAGAGTTTTGTTGTCCTTTAGTGCGTCACAGAGTTCTCTCAGCTCATTGTTCCCAACGTCTGTCCAACCAAGACTGTTTGAGAAAAAGGAGTATTGGAATTAAATATTTAGCAAGATTATACATTTACCTCACTGCCATGGTGATATTCCTAAGAGACTGAGCTCTGGCAAGGTGCAAATTGCTACTCAGTGTTGGCAATTCATTCAAAATATACAACTTGCTGCTGTTAGTGAGTTCATTCACTCTTTAAAAGATTAGCCATTCTCCAATAGGTCACAGCTTTAACATTCTGCTGCATTAGCATTAATATTCCCACAGATCTATGCCCAGTTTACTCTGTGCTGTTATTTTAAACAGTCCTACCTATTACCAGATAAGCAACCCATTCAGAAAAGGTACAGGGAGGAATATTTTCATGTGCTTCACTTATAACCCAAAGTGATTCTCATACAAAGATCGATAATGAGTGAATAAAGTGATGACCCAGGATAACGGCGAGTCAGAGAGGGGCTGAATAATAGGAAGACTTATTGTGCAGATTGGTGAAATATAGTTTGAAAGGGTAACAGTTTTATATCGATAGAGACATAGCAAACAAATATAATGAGTTTTTTATATAGAAGTAAAATTGAATAAATGTAAAGGGAATTATGAAGGAACTTTTTTTAAATGGCATTTTAATGACAGGACGGAGAAAAAACGATATCAGAAAAAACCCTGCATATACAGATTGTAATAACGAATGAATTAAACATTTTAATTCCTAAATGCTGTCTTAAAAATTTTGTTATAGCAATATTTTTCCTAGCTCAATTAAAAATATAAAATCTGAGATGGATAGATTTATTCTTGACAAGGATATAGAAGGATCTGGAACGAAGGCAGGTAATGGAGTTAGGTCACAGATCAGCCATAACCTCACTGAATAGTTGAAGAGGTTTGAGGGGCTGAATGGCCTCCTCCTGCAGGGTATTGTAAAAGTAATTTATTTATTTCATTAAGTAATGAGTAAGCTTTCGTTTTGACTGTAAGGTTTAGGATCTTGCTGCCGATTGTGGGGTAAGCAGAATTGAGAGAGTTGCACCAGTCAAAGTAGATTTTTGGCTCAGGTTGAAGGTCCGATGGTTATTGGTGAACAGGTGACTGGAGCAGGAAAAGGACAATGGTGCTCAGAGCAGAGCTGGGACTGGGCCTGGGCTTATATTTTGGCAGGGGTCAGTCAGTGTGACAGATTGAGGAGTGGGGCATAATCAGGATGTTAGGGAAGGAGCCTCATGGAATGCTGTAAGCCAAGAGGTCAGAGCCAGGGAAGAGCTGGCATGGGAAAGAAGCCAGGAGCTGTTTTTTTGGGAATGGCAGGAGCTGAGAGCCTGGGTTGGACCAATCACTGGCCAACACCACACAGTATAAAGTATCGCCCCATAGCATTGCACAATTACTTTAGAACTAAACTGGAAATAGTCTGATATACAGACACCTACAAGTTAACAGCTGTCCATAAAAAGTAGCTATCACCATATAACCACATATCTAACTGTAATAAGGCAGCAGGCAGCTTACCACCACCTTCTCGAGGGCAATTCGGGATGAGTAATAAATGTCAGCGACGCCCACATCCCATGAAACGAATGTTAAAAAAAAACAAAGTTCCAAGTAAGAATTCTCCAAATGCATTCTCTAGAAACCTGAGCCTCAATGAGGCTGAAATTCCAATTGTCCCACCTCCACTGCTGCAGTGGAGGCAGAGTAGGACAAAAGGGTACACCTCCCCACCCCCCACCCCACGCCTAAAGATAGTGATTCCCTCACAAATATCAGTCTGGGGATTATGTGTAGTGAGATGGGCTATGGTCTCAGATCCTTCAGCAGCTCCCACCCCGAGCCACTCTTAGAAAGGCAGGGCAGCAGATACTTCTGAGGCTTGGCTGGGATCTCAGGTCCATTGACAATGTACATGTATCAGAGAGTTTCCAGTGTCTTCAATAAAGAATCTGGTTTCATTACCCCAGCAGCTTCAGTTTGTAGTCTGGAGATTTCAGTAGCTCACACAGGAATTTAATTGCGTCTAAATCCAATTTATTTTCTCCACACCTAGTAAGTTAAAATAGAAGTGATAAATTTTTGAAGCCTTACTGTTTGGTTTTACATTTTTTTAAAAACCTTCAACCTGTCTGTATAATTGAAAGCTTGATTCCATGAGTGTCACTCTCAAACTCTACATCCGGTCACTTGGGTTGGTTTGAGAACCACAATCTCGAGAGTTTATCAGTATGAACACCAATTGGCAGTACGACTACTAAACTTGTGAAACTAGCAACCATAAAATAACTCATAGAATCATAGATTCATACAGTACAGAAGCAGATCATTCAGCCCATCGAGTCTGTGCCAGCTCTTTGAAAGAGTTATCCAATTAGTCCCACTCCCCCTTTTCATAGTCCTGCAAATTTTTCCTTTTCAAGTATTTATCCAATTCCCTTTTGAAAGTTATTATTGAATCTGCTTCCACCGCCCTTTCAGGCAGCGCATTCCAGATCACAATAACTCACTGTGTAAAAATAAATGTCTTCAATCACTGGACCCAGGAACTGGCACTAAACTAGATTAAATTGTTCAATTCTTCCTCATTTATTTAAGCAGCCACATTGCTTAACACAGCCAACCTAATAAGTATAAATAATGTACAAAAATGTTTACCCATCAAACTGTCCATGTTAGAAATCTGGTGCAGGGACTTGGAGCTGCAGTTAGCCCTTTACCTGAAGTTCGTTTTGTTCCTTGGGCATTCTGTCCTGATATTTTTTTCAGAACTCATCACATGCAATGACAACATGTGTGTGTAAAGGGTCAGCCATGGCTCAGTGGGTCACTCTCCCACCTCGGAGTTAGAAAGATGTGGGTTCAAGTCCAGCTCCAGCCACTTAAGATCAAAATCCAGGCTGATACTCCCTCTGTGCTGCACTGCCGGAGGGTCAGCGCTGAGGGAGCGCCGCGCTGCCGGAGGGTCAGCGCTGAGGGAGCGCCGCGCTACCGGATGGTCAGCGCTGAGGGAACGTTGCGCTGCCGGATGAGATGTTGAACCAAGACCCAGTCTGCTCTCTCAGGTGAATTATTTCTTGTGAGCGGCACTAGGTAGAGTAGAGTTCGGAGGAGGGAACTGGGGAGACTCCAAAGGAGGAACAAGCACAGGTGAGACATGGCACAAATGGATGAACCATAATAGAGAGAGAGAGAGAGAGAGAGAGAGAGAGGTAGGAACTCAACAAAGTCTGTGAGTAAGAGAGGGAAATAATGGGCAGAATCATATGAGACCTGTGGTGGCGGGACAGGGTGTGAAATCTGAAAGGTTGCTGTCAGGTCAGTGGGCTGATGCATTCCCGCTTCCAGCCGATCTTGCCAGAGACAGGTGAGCAGCAGATGCAGGGACTCGTCAGTCCCCTACTCTACTACCCAAGCGCTACTCTACCCAGTGGTGGATATCCAATTAACTGATGTCTTGGGGGCCAGATCAGGGACTCCACCAGGATCTTACCAAGGGTGCACAAGACCCACAGTTTAGACAAAGTCTGGAGGCAGTGTGGCCAGCGACACCTCTTACTTATGGCCCCCTTCCCCTCTCCACCAATCCCCCCAGAGCTACTTCTGCAACTTTCACAGAACCGCCCAAGTCAAGTTTCTACGTCATGATTTTAAATCCCACCATGGTAATTTATAAATATCGAATCAAAGTATTTTGCATGAAAAACAAGGCCCTGGGAACTGCTGTTTTGTTGTATCAGCACAGCTGGGTCACTAATATTCCTGAAGCACGTTACATAATACCTTCAGGGCAACTAGTGAGCAACAATAAATACGGGCTTGTTCATGTCACCAAATCCCAAGAAGAAATAGAAAAAGCACTTACCACAATCTCTCACATTGGTGTAAATATGGTTGCAGATTCTTCAGTGCTGCACTGTTTATGTTTGTGGCTGTAAGATCCAGTTCCTGCAGATCTCCAATTCTCAAGTCCAGAAAGTATTTCAGCACACTGAAATCCACTGGACAAAGAGCATTGTCCCCAATGTGAATGCGTAGACTTTTGGGTTTTATTCTCTCAGCTAATGAGTCATTTTGCTGTTCGAATAGACAGTGGAGAAGGTTCAAGATATTCGATCCATTTTCACAATGTTCCATAATACCTTCCAACAGCCAGCTATAGTAGGACTCGCACTTTGTGGCTTTGTCCAACTTCATGTGCTTAGAGAGCAGGGCCTGGTTCCTTCCAGCCAACAGACCCGACAGAAACCGGTGGAAAATATCCAAGAAACCTGTGCCCATCTTGTATTTGTTCATCGTGTCCACATTCATCATGTCTGGGAAAGATTCAGGTTCTAGCACATAGTGCAAGGCTGCAAAAAACTCCTGGATGGTGAAGTGTGTGAAAGAGAAGACACTTTCCACACAGTCTGGCTCCTGAACACAGGTTTTGTCCAGAAAACTATCCACAAAGGTATTTCGCTCAATGCAGTGAGCCTCTAAATCATGTTGGTAGAACAGCGTGTCATGCTGAAGCAGTTTGTCGAATGCCAACCTGCCCAAGTTTCGGAGCATTTGAGTCAAGTGCTCCCCTCCCGAGGGCTGGGGCCGCGAGTGGTGTTTCAGCACCATAGTGAGGTAGTGGCTGTAAATGTCAGTCATTGTTTTTGGCTGTTTATGATCCTCCCCTTCCTTTTCTTTCAAAACGCTGCAGACAATATAACAAAAGGCAGGTACAAAACACAAGGTGAAGAGGAAATCATTTTCTTTCACCAGCTGAAACATTCTACAGCCAAGTTCTTCATCTTGATAATATTTCAGGAAGAAGTTTCTGATGTCCTTTTCAGAAAACCCAGTGATGATTACAAAACGGTCGATAGTCTCCACGGGGATGTAATTAATGGCTGTGGGACGGCTGGTCAGAAGGATTGAGGCCCCCTCAAGAAGTTCCCCTCGGAAGAGGCTGTGGATGATGTCTGTCAGATCACCTTCCTCGTCCGGATCAGTGATATAGCAATCCCCATCTAAACGAGCACAAAACTTAAATTCATCAAAACCATCCAGAATTACCAGCAGATTCTCTGGAGCTTTGAAAATGGAATTAAGCGCTTTCGACAAATGACCATTCTTCTTCAAAATCAAATTTCTGAAACTCATCGGTTTATTAATCAAATTAAAATCCCTGAATGTAAATTGCAGGACAAACTCAAAGTTATCGAAGCACCGATTATTCGCCCAATCATAAACAATCTTCTGCAACAGGACAGTCTTTCCTATTCCTGCCACTCCAGAGACCAGGATTTTGTTGGGAGCTCGCTTATCATTGATCTGCATAAATAACTGGGATGGTCTGATCTCCATCTCCTGGCTCTTCTCCTGTAAGTGAATGCGATGCAGCCCAAAAGACAGTAACTCATGTTTTTTGAATTCGAGGCTGCAGTGTCCTTTCACAAGCAGCAAGTTGGTGAACTGATCGGAAAGGTACATTTTCTCTCCCGGTCTTGTGTTATAATACATCATCATCTCATTCCTCCGACTAAGAACTTGCTTGTGTTTCTTTATCAACGTTGAGTGTTCTGCAGAGATATAAAACTACATTTCAAACACTGAAGTCATAAAGTATTTAAGGGGAAGCTAGATAAGTACGCGAAGGAGAAAAGTCTACAAGAATCTGTCAATGAGGTTAGATGAAGAGGGATGGGAAGAGGCTTGTGTTGAGAATACCAGCATGGAACTGTTGAGCTGAAGGGCTGTTATTGTGCTCGAAATTCTATGTAATAATCACAGTAGAATCAGGTTAGTGTGATGAGTTTGGTCAAACAGTGGAACTAACTGATGGGCTGGTCATTCCCTACTGCCCAACACTGACCAGCTTGTCTTTATTTAACCAGCTGCCTCTCTCTCCGGCACTCGTCTTCAAAACAGTGCGTTATGTGGCTGCCTCGACATTGTAGCTACTCTGAGGAGAGACTGACCCACAATTTAAACAGCTGATTGGTCAACTAAAAAAAGTGCACAAACCCCAACCTAATAATCATCCTTGAGAAATTTCCAGGGTCAATATTTATCCCTCAACCAACATCACTAACACTGAGGATCTAGTCAGAATCACATTGCTGTTTGTGAGAGCTTGCTGTGTGCAAGTCAGCTTTCATGCTTCCTACATTACAACAGTGACTACACAAAAAGTACTTAATTGGCTGTAAAGCACTTTGGGATGTCCTGAAGCCATGAAAGGTGCTATAGAAATGCAAGTCTTTCTCTTTTTTTGCAATAAGTACAGTATTAAGCATTAAATGGGTGATTGAGTTGGTTTATACTCTACAGATTGAGCTGCACAACACCCCACCAATACTGCTGACTCTATTGCATTTATATAGCACCTTTCACAACCTCAGGATGCCCCAAAACACTTCTGCTTTAACGTCCTCCATGCCCAATTCTCTAAACCACACTCTCACCCTGACAGTGCTAACTCCAAAAGATTATTCTTTAATAGCTCGATAGTAGCAGTCATAGCAAATGCAGAGAAAAATCTCACTTGAGTGTATATGAGGGTGTGTTCACACTATAACTCACAATGGTATCAAGTGGTTTTGCTGCTGTAAATACAATCTGAGGTCAGCAAAGGGCCAACATGGCACTGTTTCATTCCAGAGTGAAATTTGAACATTGACACTAATTTACACAAGTTTACCATCTGAATACAGCTAAAACCACTTCACAGTCAGACTAAACTTTAACACTGAGGCAGCCTAAACTGGAACAAAACATCCCAAACTGAGCTCACATCAACTCCTTTGTACCTTTATATCAACCTTTATTATAAAAGGCAACAGTATTGTATTAATGGGGAGCATACTTACCGCTGGGCACCGTTTCCTTTTCAGGCACATCTTTCGTTTTGTCAAAGAGTGAACAGAATTGATCAGCCACTGTTTCTCCACAGCAATCGATAATATCCAGCAGAGCTCGAACCTTCCTCCTGGGTCCAGGGATGTACTTCACATCTTCATAATCATCCTTTGAAATTAACTGAATTTGCAAAGCTTGATCCAGAATCCAGTCAATTCTGTCTCCAAATTCATCAACAAGCCTCACTCGGTTTCTTCGGAACAGCTGAAGGGATGAGATTCTGCAAACACAGAAGAAAACTTCCCTGAGCAACTAAATGGCAGTGAATTTTATTCCAGATTTTCACTGCCACTGTGAACTGAGTGTAAAACTATTCAGCATGTTATGACCAGGTGAGAAAGGTGTCTAGGGGTCTTTCTCAGCCTTCATCTGGTCTTATTGTATCAGGATTTAATTTTAAACACAGTGTTTTGAGCACCCCCTTGGTGAATCCTTGTTCACCACTTTCCAATTATAAGGCAAAAAAATGGAGGACAAATGGAGGTTTAAAGAAGAAAAGTGAACTTTCTTAAAACTTAAACTTGAACTCTAATTCGGTTAACGCCTACGGATACACGCCGTGCCCCATGCTAGCATGTATATGCAATACACACATGCAAATAGGGACAGAAAAGAGCAGAAGAAAAAATAAAGTACAGAGGTTTGAGGCATTTTCAGAGGAGTTTCTTATAACTGTGCTTCGAGCTCACTGTAATCCTTTTGTAGGTAATTCTTGCTTTTCGTTGGGACCCAGTATTCTTCTTAACCTTGTTCGCTGTAGGAGACTTTTCTCTCTTGGGGTTCATGTGTCTTCAATGGGTCTTCAGTTTCATGAGAAAGAGATAGGAGCAGACAGGAGAGAGATGTTCTCAGTCCAGGAGCAAACAGCTTTTTGAGTTTTAAAACTCTGTGGCAAGTTCAATTTAAAAAAACTCCAACAGCCAGTTAGTCATGGAACTAAACTGGTCTGACCAGGTCTGTTTGTGTATTCGGCCATCTTAGCAGTTAACTTGGAATGCTAGCCTCTCCACCTTCAACACCTGGTAATCAAAAGTCCATTGTGGATTAAATTGGAGCAGAAGGTGCCCCTTTGTCCTTTCCAAATACTGTCTGTTACTATGCAAATGTCTTTCCAGTCAAGGGTCTGGTGGGTATTTTTAAAAAACAAGTTCTTTACTCCAGTAACAATTTAAAAATCAATGTTCATGTGGTGAAATTAATGTCTCATTCTTGACAGATAGGGGCCTGAATGACAAGCACCAATATCATCAGCTAGTGTTTTGAAAACAAAAGGTTGAATTTACATTGCACATTATCACATCCCAAAATTCAAAATAACATAGCTCAAGATTAAAACATGTGGTTCACCAAGGAGCCAATGACACAGGGAAGAATGGGATGGAGGTCTTGTAGAGTGCAAGACCTCAACAGTATTCAGGTCACCATTATTCCTACTGGCGCATGCTGGATCATCAGAACAGGAGCGACCATTAAGCCCCTCAAATCTTTTCCACCATTCAATCAGATCAGGGCTGATCTAATAAGTTAAAAAGGGAAAGCGATATAGTTTATCCTAGCGTGAGCCATGGTATTGGAAGACTGGGCAGAACCTTCTGATCTTGGAAGATTCTGGAGTTTGCCGGCAATTTCCAGGTCCCGACCCTGATGGTTTCAGTGATCCGCCCACCTGCACAATCTTCCCGGAGGCGGCTAATTAAGAGACCGCCTCAGCGTTTGCCGTCCAATTAAAGATGGTGGGCGGGTTCCCAAAGTGGGAGGTCTGATCAGGGGGGCCAAAGCTGTGGACAGCTGGACAGGTGAGCAATGCTGAAGCATGTGGGAGACAGTGAGGGTGACTCAGGATGGAAACACTCTCTGAAGCCATATGGAAATTTAATAATGAAGGATAGCCTCAGCTGTCAGACCATCATTGTTAGAGGGGGAGCCCCTTGACAGGATTGCTTCTACCTGTGGTTGTGACAGTCTGATCCTTGTGGCTTCAGGATGGGAGGATTTAGAGGAGTCGTTGATGGCTTCCCCTGCAGCCGACTGCCAGGAGGCCACCTCCAGGTACTTGCCGGGCTTAGATTCATAGAGTTATACAGAACAGAAACAGGCCCTTTGGCCCATCATGTCTGTGCCGGCCATCAAGCACCTAATTATTCTAGTCCCATTTTCCAGCACTTGGCCCGTAGCCTTGTACACTATGGCGTTTCAAATGCTCATCTAAATACTTCTTAAATGTTGTGAGGGTTCCTGCCTCTACCACCTCTTCAGGCAGTGCATTCCAGATTCCAACCACCCTCTGGGTGAAAAAATGTTTCTTCAAATCCCCTCTAAACCTCCTGCCCCTTAACTGAAATCTATGTCCCCTGGTTATTGACCCCTCCACTAAGGGAAAAAGTTTCTTCCTATCTAGTCTATCCATGCCCCTCATAATTTTGTATACCTCAATCATGTCCCCCCTCAGCCTTCTCTGTTCTAAGGAAAACAACCCTAGCCTATCCAGTCTCTCTTCATAGCTGAAATGCTCCAGCCCAGGCAACATCCCGGTGAATCTCCTCTGCACCCTCTCCAGTGCAATCACATCCTTCCTACAGTGTGGTGACCAGAACTGTACACAGTACTCCAGCTGTGGCTTAACTAGCATTTTATACAGCTCCATCATAACCTCCCTGCTCCTATATTCTATGCCTCGACTAATAAAAGCAAGTATCCCATATGCCTTCCTAACCACCTTATCTACCTGTGCTGCTGCCTTCAGTGATCTATGGACAAGTACACCAAGGTCCCTCTGACCCTCTGTACTTCCTAGGGTCCTACCATCCATTGTATATTCCCTTGCCTTGTTAGTCCTCCCAAAATGCATCACCTCACACTTCTCAGGATTAAATTCCATTTGCCACTGCTCCGCCCATCTTACCAGCCCATCTATATTGTCCTGTAATCTAAGGCTTTCCTCCTCACTATTTATGACACCACCAATTTTCGTGTCATCTGCAAATTTACTTATCATACCGTCTATATTCATGTCTAAATCATTAATGTACACTACAAACAACAAGGGTCCCAGCACTGATCCCTGTTGTACACCACTGGTCACAGGCTTCCACTCGCAAAAAAACCCTCAAACATTACCCTCTGTTTCCTGCCACCAAGCCAATTTTGGATCCAATTTGCCAAATTACCCTGGATCCCATGGGCTCTTACTTTCTTAACCAATCTCCTATGCAGACCTTATCAAAAGCCTTAATGAAGTCCATGTAGACTACATCAACTGCTTTACCCCCATCTACACATCTAGTCACCTCCTCGAAAAATTCAATCAAGTTAGTTAGACACAATCTCCCCCTGACAAAGCCGTGCGGACTATCCCTGATTATTCCCTGCCTCTCCAAGTGGAGATTAATCCTGTCCCTCAGAATTTCTTCCAATAGTTTCCCAACCACTGATGTTAGACTCACTGGTCTGTAATTACCTGGTTTATCCCTGTTACCCTTCTTGAATAATGGTACCACATTCGCTGTCCTCCAGTCCTCTGGTACCTCTCCCGTGGCCAGAGAGGATTTGAAAATTTGTGTCAGAGCCCCTGCTATCACCTCCCTTGCCTCACATAACAGCCTGGGATACATCTCATCTGGGCCTGGGGATTAATCCACTTTTAAGCCTGCTAAAACATCTAATACTTCCTCCCTTTCAATGTTAATATGTTCAAGTATATCACAATCCCCCTCCCTGATCTCCACACCTACATTGTCCTTCTCCACAGTGAACACAGATGAAAAGTAATCATTTAAAACCTCACCTATGTCCTCCGGCTCCACACACAGATTGTCACTTTGGTCCCTAATGGGCCCTACTCTTTCCCTGGATATCCTCTTGCCCTTAATATACTTATAAAGCGCCTTAGGATTTTCCTTTATATTGACCCCCAATGTTTTTTCATGTCCTTCTTTACTCTCCTAATTACATTTTTAAGTACCCCCCTACACTTTCTATACTCCTCTAATGCCTCCGCTGTTTTCAGTGCTCCGAATCTGCCATAAGCCTTTTTTTTCCTGATCCAATACTCTATATCCCTTGACATCCAGGGTTCCCTGGACTTGTTGGTCCTACCCTTCACCTTAACGGGAACATGTTGGCTCTGAACTCTCACTATTTCCTCTTTGAATGACTCTCACTGGTCTGATGTAAACTTTCCTACAAGTAGCTGCTTCCAGTCCACTTTGACCAGATCCTGTTTTATCAAATTGAAATCGACCTTCCCCCAATTCAGTACCTTTATTTCTGGCCCATTTTTGTCCTTTTCCAAAACTACCTTAAATCTTACAGAGTTATGGTCACTGACACCGAAATGCTCCCCCACTGATACTTCTACCACTTGTCCGGCTTCATTCCCTAGGATTAGGTCCAGTACTGCCCCTTCTCTTGTCGGACTTTCTACGTACTGGCTCAAAAAGCTCTTCTGTATGCATTTTAAGAATTCCACCCCCTTTAAGCATTTCAGCCTCAGTGGGGGGTCTGTTCAGTGTCCCTGCATTGGCAGCATCTCCCCCCCCCCTCCATTAGCCCCTCAAATGACCCTAATTGGCTACCCACTGCTGCTGGGTGGATGGTCACTGCCACTGTGCAGCTGCCTCCAGTAAGACCGTTCGGAGGCGGGAATGTGTCAGGGAACCAACCCGACAACTCTTGGAATTTGCTTCGGGTCCCACCTTCCACGGGGCTGGAAAGATTCCACCCATTTTTTAATTTATTTTAGAGATACAGCACTGAAACAGGCCCTTCGGCCCACCGAGTCTGTGCTGACCATCAAACACCCATTTATACTAATCCAACATTAATCCCATATTCCCCACATTCTCCTACCACCTACCTACACTAGGGGCAATTTACAATGGTCAATTTACCTATCAAGCTGCAAGTCTTTGGCTGTGGGAGGAAACTGGAGCACCCGGCGAAAACCCACGCAGTCACAGGGAGAACTTGCAAACTCCGCACAGGTTGTACCCAGAACTGAACTCGGGTCACTGGAGCTGTGAGGCTGCAGTGCTAACCACTGCGCCACTCCGCCCTAGATCTCAGATTCCCACATTTCAGTGGATGGGAAAAAATCATAATGTGTCGGCAATTTTCCGACATGAATGCTTGGCGAGCACTCAGAAAATCTACTCTACGGCTGCAGGATATTCCTCCGGGGGAGGGTGAACAGCCAGAGGTCATAGTCCACACTGGTACTAACAACATAGGTAAGAAGAGGAATGAGGTCCTGAAAGCAGATTTTACGGAGCTAGGAAAGAGATAAAAAAACAGGGCCTCAAAAGCAGTAATCTCAGGATTACTCCCAGTGCCACGTGCTAGTGAGCATAGGAATAGGAGGATTGAGCGATTGA
This sequence comes from Heterodontus francisci, assembly GCF_036365525.1. Taxonomy (NCBI): domain Eukaryota; kingdom Metazoa; phylum Chordata; class Chondrichthyes; order Heterodontiformes; family Heterodontidae; genus Heterodontus; species Heterodontus francisci. The sequence goes on from NC_090371.1 coordinate 285,213,668, forward strand.
ACACATGGCTGGAGAACTGGTGTAGGAGGGAGGGCATCAGATTTCTGAGACATTGGGACCTGTTCTGGGGCAGGTGGGACCTGTACAAAGATGGACAAGTTGTACCTTAGCAGGACCGGGACAAACACCCTCGCAGGGAGATTTGCTAGTGCTGTTGGGGAGGGTTTAAACTGGATTGGCAGGGGATTGGGAACCTCAGAGGGAGCTCAGATTGGAGGGAAGCAAAACTGGTAACAGGAGGTAGAAAAGTAGTAAGTGAAATTAGAAGACAGACAAAGCAAAGGCAAGTATCAAATAGGGTCAGAATGCAGAATAATGTTAAAAAGACAAAGTTAAGGGCACACTATCTGAACGCATGCAGCATTCACAACAAGGTAGATAATTTGAAGGTACAAAGGTAAAATGGGTATGATTTAATTGCCATTACAGAGACGTTGTTACAGGGTGATCAAGACTGGGAACTGAATATTCAAGGATATTCGTCATTTAGGAAGGATAGGCAAAAAGGAAAAGGAGGTGGGATAGTGCTCTTAATAAGGAACGAGATCAGTACATTAGTGAGAGAGGATCTTAGATTGAAGGATCAAGATGTAGAATCAATTTGGGTGGAACTAAGAAACAGCAAGGGGCAGCAAAATTGGTGGGAGCTGTTTATAGGCCAAGCAGTAACGTGGTAATGTTGGGCACAGTATAAATCAGGAAATTAAAGGTGCATGTAACATGGCTAATTCAGTAATTATAGATGACTTCAATTTACATATAGACTGGGTAAACCTAATCAGCACTAATTGCTGTGGAGGATGAATTCCTGGAGTGCGTACAAAATGTGTTTCTGGAGCAGTATGTTGAAGAATCAACTAGGGAATGGGCTATTTTAGATATAGTATTATGTAATAAAAAAGGGCTTATTTATAACCTTGCTGTAAATGAGCCTTTGGGAAATAGTGACCATAATATGATAGAATTTTACATTAAGTTTGAAAGTGATATAGTTCATTTTGAAACTAGGGTCTTAAATCTGAACAAAGGAAACTATGAAGGTATGAGGGGCAAGTTTGGCTTAGGTGAATTGGGAAAATACACTAAAAGATTTGACTGTAGACAGGCAATAGCTAGTATTTAAAGAAGTATTACATGGAACAAGTGTATCAAGCCTGTGTCCTCAGTACCTTGCTCTACAGCAGCGAGGCCTGGACAACGTATGTCAGCCAAGAGCGACGTCTCAATTCATTCCATCTTCGCTGCCTCCGGAGAATCCTTGGCATCAAGTGGCAGGACCGTATCTCCAATGCAGAAGACCTCGAGGCGGCCAACATCCCCAGCATATACACCCTACTGAGCCAGCGGCGCTTGAGATGACTTGGCCATGTGAGCCGCATGGAAGATGGCAGGATCCCCAAGGACACATTGTACAGCGAGCTCGCCACTGGTATCAGACCCACCGGCCATCCATGTCTCCGCTTTAAAGACGTCTGCAAACAGGACATGAAGTCCTGTGACATTGATCACAAGTCATGGGAGTCAGTTGCCAGTGATCGCCAAAGCTGGTGGGCAGCCATAAAGGCGGGGCTAAAGTGTGGCCAGTCGAAGAGACTTAGCAGTTGGCAGGAAAAAAGACAGAAGCGCAAGGGGAGAGCCAACTGTGTAACTGCCCCGACAAACAACTTTATCTGTAGCACGTGTGGAAGAGTCTGTCACTCTAGAATTGGCCTTTATAGCCACTCCAGGCGCTGCTTCACAAACCACTGACCACCTCCAGGCGCTTACCCATTGTGTCTCGAGACAAGGAGGAGGACGAAGAAGAAGAAGATCTACAACAAATATACATTCCTCTAAGACACAAAAACCTAACAGGAAAGATGAATCAACTGTGGCTCACAAAAGAAGTTAAAGATTGCATTAGATCAAAGGAAGTGGCTTAGAAGGTTGCCAGAAAAAGTGGTAAACCTGAGAATTGGAAGCAATTTAGAATCAAGCAAAGGATGACCAAGAAATTGATAAAGAAAGGGAAAAGAGAATATGAATACAAGCTAGCTAGAAACATAAAGGCGGACTGTAAAATCTTCTTTAGGTATGTGAAAAGGAAAAGATTAGCAAGGACAAATGTGGGTCTATTACGGAGACAGGAGAATTTATAATGGAGATTAGGGAAATGGCGGAGAAACTAAACAATTACTTTGTGTCTGTCTTCATGGAGGAAGATACAGAAAATATCCCAGAAATACTAGGGAACAAAGGGACTTGGAAAATGAGGAACTACAAGAAATTAGTATTAATAAAGAGTAGTACTTGAAAAATTAACTGAATTGAAGGTTAATTAATCCCCTGGACCAGATGAACTGCCAACCAGAGTATTGAAGGAGGTGGCTATCGAGATGGTGGATGTATCGGTGGTTATCTTTCAAAATTCCAAAGGTCTGGAAAGGTTCCTGCAGACTGGAAAGTAGCAAATGTAATCCCACTATTTATGAAAGGAGGGAGAGAGAAAATGGGGAACTACAGACCTGTTAGTTTGACATCAGTAGTAGGGAAAATGTTAGAATCTATTATAAAGGATGTGATAACTAGACACTTAAAAAGTAATGATATGATTGGACAGAGTCAACATGGATTTGTGAAAGGGAAATCATGTTTGACAAACCTGTTGGAGTTTTTTGAGGATGTTACTTGTAGCATAGATAAAGGAGAACCAGTGGATGTGGTGTATTTGGATTTTCAGAAGACTTTTGATAAGGTCCCACACAGGAGGTTAGTGATCAAAATTAGAGCACATGGGATTGGGGATAATATACTGGTCTGGATTGAGAATGGATTGAGAGTTAACAGACAGAAAACAGAGAGTAGGAATAAACGGGTCATTCTCAGGATGGCAGGCTGTTACTATTGAGGTACTGCAAGGATCAGTGCTTGGGCCACAGCTGTTCACAATCTATATTAATAATTTGGATGTGGGGACTAAATGTAATATTTCCAAATTTGCTGATGACACAAAACTAGGTGGGAACACAAGTTGTGAGGAGGATGCAAGGATGCTTCAAGTGGACTTGGACAGGCTAAGTGAATGGGCAAGAATATGGCAGATGGAATATAATGTGAAGTTATCCACTTTGGTAGAAAAACAGAAAGACAGAGTATTTCTTAACTGGTGAGAGGTAGGGATGTGTTGATGTCCAAAGAGACCTTAATCTCCTTGTTCATGAGTCACTAAAAGCTAGTATGCAGGTGCAGCAAGCAATTAGGAAGGCAAATGGTATGTTGGCCTTCATTACAAGGGGATTGGAGTACAAGAGTAAAGAAGTCTTGCTGCATTTGTATAGAGCCTTGGTGAGACTGTACCTGGAGTATTGTGTACAGTTTGGTCTCCTTATCTAAGGAAGGATATACTTGTCTAGGAGGGAGTGCAACAGAGATTCACCAGACTAATCCCCGGGATGGCGGGATTGTCCTATGAGGAGAGATTGAGGAAACTGGACCTGTATTCTCTAGAGTTTTGAAGAATGAGAAGTGATCTCATTGAAACTTATAAAATTCTTACAGGACGAGACAGAGTGGATGTGGATAGGATGTTTCTCCTGGCTAGTGAGTCTAGAATCAGGGGATATAGTCTCAGAATAAGGTGTTGGCCATTTAAGACTTGAGATGAGGAGAAAATTTCTACATTCAGAGGCTGGTGAATCTTTGTAATTCTCCACCCCAGAGAATAATTTCTACAATAAGGTGCACAAACTGCCCTCAGTACTCCAAACTGTGGGATATTGCCTATTCTACAACACTGGTGAAAGTTAAAATAACTGCTGTAGAGTTTTCAGGGCTGAGGAAGGAAATATCAGAGTTGGAAATGCAGTTTCCTGCTGAGATCACAGGACTCACCGACGATCTCAGAACTAGAAGGCAGCCCATGGCATTTGGATTTGTGAAAACATGTCTAAAAGATTCTTTATGATATTTGCCATCTCTTGACCATTCGATGTTAACATAGGAAGATAGGAATATAGGAGCAGGAGTAGGCCATTCAGCCCATCAAGCCTGCTCTGCCATTCAGCTAAATCATGGCTGGTCATCTACCTCGATGCTGCTTTCCCGCGCTGTCCCCTTATCCTTCGATGTCATTAGTATCCAGATATCTCTCGATGTCTGTTTTGAACATGCTCAATGACTGAGCTGCCACAGCCCTCACCCAATACTCCTTTCCATTTCTTTGATGGCTGAGGTTAGAATTATCCTCCATTGAAACTCCAACTTCACTGAGAGACTTCCACAAGCCAACTCCACACCAAAGTGAAGTGTGATTTCCCTGGAGGAGACAGTCTCATCACAGAGGATGTAATTCAGGGCCAGTTAAACCCCAGTTACAAGCTACACTTTGGAGACCTCACTTCTTTTAAGTTCAATGTCTTAGAGGATAGAGAGTCACCTCCAAACTCTACACCCTGACATTTTTGAATTCTGTAAATAGAGGCAAAGTACAAAAGCAAAGAATTTCTGATCAGTCAGTTAGCCTACAGTTGGGAGTTCTGAGGGCAGGTTTGTACACCTTATTGTAGAAATGTTGTTAAAGATAGAAATGCTTATAATTTCAGAACCTCAGGATTTCCCAAAGTGCTTTACAGCCAATGAGTGCTTTTGAAGTGTGGTCACTGTTGTAATGTAGGAAACGCAACAGCAATTTGCACACAGCAAGATCCCACAAACAGCAATGACCAGACAATCTGTTTTAGTATTAATATTGAGTCAGAAGATTATGGGACTGGATTTACAGCCTTCTGAGCCGGTGGTGAAAGTGCTGTGACTGGCACCTTTAAAAAAAAAGTAACGCCACAGAGGGCACAGCTTGACCAGAATAAAGACATGAAGTAGATTATAGTTGAGAGAAACAAAGTACAGATTAATGTCAGTCCCACTGCAAGAGGCAAAATTAAGACACTAGCCAGGAGAGAAAGGAAATTCCCTCAAACTTTAGCTTAGTCAAAAACAAGGTTTCAACTTAAATACAGGACCATTCGTAAAACTTTTACAACTTTTTTAAACAATCTTAGATTTTAAAAAATGTTATCTATTTCCTGGAGAATTTGTCCAGCAATGAATTTATTTGGTGTAAAATAAACCTAACTCTTAACCTGATAAACTTCCAGCCGCAGTTCCCCGGTCTCAGTGACTCTGCCAGTCTCACTCACCTGTCTCCTCCCGGGACAGCCGCACCTGGCAGCTCCTTTCCGGGACTGTCCATCTCCATCTCCTCCTCCTCCTCCTCCTCCTCCCTCCTCCCTCCTCCCAGGCGCTGAGTGCGGCAAGCACACTCTGTTCCTCTGGGATTACCGGACTCCTGCTGATCCGAGCGGCTTCTCTCCACCGCTCAAACACCCTTCATCTCAACTTCCACAAACTTTAAAGCAGTGCAGCACCCATTGAGGAGGGAGGGAGGGAGGAGTCTGCAGCCGGAGGGAATATCAGTTGCCCTGCAATGGGAACAACTCCCTGATGAACCTTCCTCCCGGAGTGTCCCGCATTCCAATAGCAGCAACTTTTATCTCTTCCTCTTCCTGCTCTGAGCTCAGCTTCCCTGTTACAAATTCATAACTTCAACGCCCACTGCAGAGACACACAGAAATCAGACTGGCCCTCCACTGAAGTACTGAGGGAGTGCAGCACTGTCGGAGGGTCAGTACAGAGGGAGCACCGCATTGTCGGAGGGTCAGTACTGAGGGAGTGCTGCACTGTCGGAGGGTCAGTACTGAGGGAGTGCTGCACTGTCGGAGGGTCAGTACTGAGGGAGAGCAGCACTGTCGGAGGGTCAGTACTGAGGGAGTGCAGCACTGTCGGAGGGTCAGTACAGAGGGAGCACCGCATTGTCGGAGGGTCAGTACTGAGGGAGTGCTGCACTGTCGGAGGGTCAGTACTGAGGGAGAGCAGCACTGTCGCAGGGTCAGTACTGAGGGAGTGCAGCACTGTCGGAGGGTTGGTACTGAGGGAGTGCAGCACTGTCGGAGGGTCAGTACAGAGGGAGCACCGCACTGTCGGAGGGTCAGTACTGAGGGAGTGCTGCACTGTCGGAGGGTTGGTACTGAGGGAGTGCAGCACTGTCGGAGGGTCAGTACTGAGGGAGTGCTGCACTGTCAGAGGGTCAGTACTGAGGGAGTGCTGCACTGTCGGAGGGTCAGTACTGAGGGAGTGCCGCACTGTCGGAGGGTCAGTACTGAGGGAGTGCAGCACTGTCGGAGGGTCAGTACAGAGGGAGCACCGCATTGTCGGAGGGTCAGTACTGAGGGAGTGCTGCACTGTCGGAGGGTCAGTACTGAGGGAGAGCAGCACTGTCGGAGGGTCAGTACTGAGGGAGTGCAGCACTGTCGGAGGGTCAGTACAGAGGGAGCACCGCATTGTCGGAGGGTCAGTACTGAGGGAGTGCTGCACTGTCGGAGGGTCAGTACTGAGGGAGAGCAGCACTGTCGCAGGGTCAGTACTGAGGGAGTGCAGCACTGTCGGAGGGTTGGTACTGAGGGAGTGCAGCACTGTCGGAGGGTCAGTACAGAGGGAGCACCGCACTGTCGGAGGGTCAGTACTGAGGGAGTGCTGCACTGTCGGAGGGTTGGTACTGAGGGAGTGCAGCACTGTCGGAGGGTCAGTACTGAGGGAGTGCTGCACTGTCAGAGGGTCAGTACTGAGGGAGTGCTGCACTGTCGGAGGGTCAGTACTGAGGGAGTGCCGCACTGTCGGAGGGTCAGTACTGAGGGAGTGCAGCACTGTCGGAGGGTCAGTACTGAGGGAGTGCAGCACTGTCGGAGGGTCAATACTGAGGGAGTGCAGCACTGTCGGAGGGTCATTACTGAGGGAGTGCTGCACTGTCGGAGGGTCAGTACTGAGGCAGTGCAGCACTGTCGGAGGGTCAGTACTGAGGGAGTGCTGCACTGTTGGAGACTCATTACTGAGGGAGTGCTGCACTCTCAAACGGTCAGTACTGAGAGAGTGCTGCACTGTTGGAGAGTCATTACTGAGGGAGTGCTGCACTGTTGGAGAGTCATTACTGAGGGAGTGCTGCACTGTCGGAGGGTCAGTACTGAGGGAGTGCTGCACTGTCAGTGGGTCCGTGCTGAGGGAGTGCTGCACTGTCAGAGGGTCAGTACTGAGGGAGTGCAGCACTGTCGGAGGGTCATTACTGAGGGAGTGCAGCACTGTCGGAGGGTCATTACTGAGGGAGTGCTGCACTGTCGAACGGTCAGTACTGAGGGAGTGCTGCACTGTCAGAGGGTCAATACTGAGGGAGTGCTGCACTGTCAGAGGGTCAGTACTGAGGGAGTGCAGCACTGTCGGAGGGTCAGTACTGAGGGATCGCCGCACTGTCTGAGGGTCAGTACTGAGGGAGTGCAGCACCGTCGGAGGGTCAGTACTGAGGGAGCGCAGCACTGTCGGAGGGTCAGTACTGAGGGAGTGCTGCACTGTCGGAGGGTCAGTACTGAGGCAGTGTAGCACTGTTGGAGGATCATTACTGAGGGAGTGCTGCACTGTTGAACGGTCATTACTGAGGGAGTGCTGCACTGTCGGAGGGTCATTACAGAGGGAGCGCTGCACTGTCGAACGGTCAGTACTGAGGGAGTGCAGCACTGTTGGAGAGTCATTACTGAGGGAGTGCTGCACTGTTGGAGGGTCAGTACTGAGGGAGTGCTGCACTGTCGGAGGGTCATTACTGAGGGAGTGCATCACTGTCGGAGGGTCAGTACTGAGGGAGTGCTGCACTGTCAAACAGTCAGTACTGAGGGAGTGCAGCACTGTCGGAGGGTCATTACTGAGGGAGTGCTGCACTGTCGGAGGGTCAGTACTGAGGGAGTGTAGCACTGTCGGAGTGTCATTACTGAGGGAGTGCAGCACTGTCGGATGGTCATTCCTGAGGGAGTGCAGCACTGTCGGAGAGTCATTACTGAGGGAGTGCAGCACTGTTGGAGAGTCATAACTGAGGGAGCGCTGCACTGTCGAACGGTCAGTACTGAGGGAGCACTGCACTGTCAGAGGGTTGGTACTGAGGGAGTGCAGCACTGTTGGAGGGTCAGTACTGAGGGAGTGCAGCACTATTGAACGGTCAGTACTGAGGGAGTGCTGCACTGTTGGAGAGTCATTACTGAGGGAGTGCTGCACTGTCGAACGGTCAGTACTGAGGGAGTGCAGCACTGTCGGAGGGTCAGTACTGAGGGAGTGCAGCACTGTCGGAGGGTCAGTACTGAGGGAGTGCAGCACTGTCGGAGGGTCAATACTGAGGGAGTGCAGCACTGTCGGAGGGTCATTACTGAGGGAGTGCTGCATTGTCGGAGGGTCAGTACTGAGGCAGTGCAGCACTGTCGGAGGGTCAGTACTGAGGGAGTGCTGCACTGTTGGAGACTCATTACTGAGGGAGTGCTGCACTCTCAAACGGTCAGTACTGAGAGAGTGCTGCACTGTTGGAGAGTCATTACTGAGGGAGTGCTCCACTGTTGGAGAGTCATTACTGAGGGAGTGCTGCACTGTCAGTGGGTCCGTGCTGAGGGAGTGCTGCACTGTCGAACGGTCAGTACTGAGGGAGTGCTGCACTGTCAGAGGGTCAATACTGAGGGAGTGCTGCACTGTCAGAGGGTCAGTACTGAGGGAACGCTGCACTGTCGGAGGGGCAGTACTGAGAGAGTGATGCACTGTCAGAGGGTCAGTACTGAGGGAGTGCAGCACTGTCGGAGGGTCAGTACTGAGGGAGCGCAGCACTGTCGGAGGGTCAGTACTGAGGGAGTGCTGCACTGTCGGAGGGTCAGTACTGAGGCAGTGTAGCACTGTCGGAGGGTCATTACTGAGGGAGTGCTGCACTGTTGAACGGTCATTACTGAGGGAGTGCTGCACTGTCGGAGGGTCATTACAGAGGGAGCGCTGCACTGTCAAACGGTCAGTACTGAGGGAGTGCAGCACTGTTGGAGAGTCATTACTGAGGGAGTGCTGCACTGTTGGAGGGTCAGTACTGAGGGAGTGCTGCACTGTCGGAGGGTCATTACTGAGGGAGTGCATCACTGTCGGAGGGTCAGTACTGAGGGAGTGCAGCACTGTCGGAGGGTCATTACTGAGGGAGTGCTGCACTGTCAAACAGTCAGTACTGAGGGAGTGCAGCACTGTCGGAGGGTCATTACTGAGGGAGTGCTGCACTGTCGGAGGGTCAGTACTGAGGGAGTGCAGCACTGTCGGAGTGTCATTACTGAGGGAGTGCAGCACTGTCGGATGGTCATTCCTGAGGGAGTGCAGCACTGTCGGAGAGTCATTACTGAGAGAGTGCTGCACTGTCGGTGAGTCATTACTGAGGGAGTGCTGCACTGTCGGAGGGTCAGTACTGAGGGATTGCCGCAGTGTCTAAGGGTCAGTACTGAGGGAGTGCTGCACTGTCGAACTGTCAGCACTGAGGGAGCGCTGCACTGTCAGAGGGTCAGTACTGGGGGAGCACCGCACTGTCTGAGGCTCAGTACTGAGGGAGTGCTGCACTGTTGGAGGGTCAGAACTGAGGGAGCGCTGCACTGTCGGAGGGTCAGTACTGAGGGAGTGCTGCACTGTCGGAGGGTCAGTACTGAAGGAGCACTGCACTGTCAGAGGGTCAGTACTGAGGGCGTTCTGCACTGTCGGAGGGTCAGTACCGACTGAGTGCTGCACTGCCGGAGGGTCAGTACTGAGGGAGTGCTGCACTGTCGGAGGGTCAGTACCAACGGAGTGCTGCACTGTCAGAGGGTCCGTACTGAGGGAGTGCAGCACTGTCGGTGGGTCAGTACTGAGGGAGTGCTGCACTGTCAGTGGGTCAGTACTGAGGGAGTGCTGCACTATCGGAGGGTCAGTACTGAGGGAGTGCTGCACTGTCAGAGGGTCAGTACTCAGGGAGTGCTGCACTATCGGAGGGTCACTACTGACAGAGTGCTGCACTGTCAGAGAGGCAGTACCGAGGGATTGCTGCACTGTCAGACATTCTGTCTTTCAGATGAGACATTAAACTGAGGATCTATCTGCTTTCTTAGGTGGATGTAAAATTCCCCAGGCCATTGTTTCAAGGAAGAGCAGGGAGTTCTCCCCTGTCTCCTGGGCCAATATATTCCTCAATTAACATCGCTAAAAACAGATTGTCTGGTCATTGTGTAACAAAAGTGCTTCTGTGTTTTGTTAAATATATTTTTTGAGGATTAATTTTTGAAAGATTGAAGACATGTTATACTTTGGGATTTTCAAAGAGCGTCATGTAAAGGCCACTTGCCTTTGAAAAAACAGTCCCTGGAAATGTTTTTAAAAAGGGACACTGAGAGGTCTTGTGAGGAAAACAAGCCTTTCTGGGAACATCTGACTTCCAGCAACAACAACAAGCCTTTCTGGGAAACCACCTGACTTCCAGCTCAATAAACAACATTTACTGGTTGTCACATGACTCAAGTTGGTACAGAAATGCTAATAACTGGGGAAAGATGTGTGCAGAGAAGTGACAGGTCAGAAGGTGGACTTTCTGTTTCCAGTTTCACTTTTGGAATTGTTTTGGGTCAGGAATGAAGAGGTTGGTGTTTTAAAATAAAACTGAAGGACAGAACCCCAGATCAGCCCAGGCTGTTCCATCTCTTTTAAAAGCCTACAGAAGAACTTCCAAGAAGAGAAGAGAATTCCCAAGGAAGGAGAGAAGACCACAACCCAGCTCAGCTTCCCAGCATCTCTCTAAAAGACCCTGAGAAGTCCACTGTGTCAACATATCTCGTCTCCTGTCTTTGAAGAAAAGCCTGCTAAATTAATTCTCAATGCCACCTGAAAAGAACTGTTCCAAAAGATCCCAGTGACCCATCTATGTGTACTCAGAAGCCAGACTGAATGCCAGTTTTGGAACATAACATATCTCATCTGCTGTTTTTTCAAGAATGAGCAAGTATTCAGCCCAAGTGTGTTTTTTGTCTGTAATCGAGCTCTGAAAACAAAAATCCCTTCATTTTTCCAGTTAACCAGTGTATGTGCGTGTGTGTGAATGTGAGGTGCTGAGGTAAAAGGGAAACTTTAATATTTCGATCTGTGTGTTTATGCTTTAATTCATTATTGCTTAAGACTTGTTTTATAATAAATTGATAATTTTTTTGTTTATTAAAGAAACCTGTTTGGTGTGTTTTATTTTGGGAGAAAAATAGAGACTATGACTGACCGTATCGGTAAGTGGGCAAAAATTTTAAATATATGTTGTCATATATTTTGTCATATGGAGAGGTGGAACTAGAATAAACAGTGCACTCCTCCCACTCAGTCGTTACAAGTGTCACATTGCTGTTTGTGGGCACTTGCTGTGCACAATTTGGATCCTTCTGTATTTGCAGCGCCCAAATCCTGTGCTTGCGATTCTGGTTGTGTTTGTTTGTGCTGAGGTGTTTTGGTAGATGATGCAATACTAATCTGAAAAGAAGTTTTGCCACATTTTCCTGTCAGGCACTTTACAACCTTACAGCCTTAACATCCAGCTTAACAACTGGGGTTCTTAATTATCACTGCCCTTCTCTCTCAGACAGCAGGAGCTGGTAATGGAGGGTGGCTGCTCCAGAATCACAGTGTATGGGCTTGGGGGGTGGGGTGGCTGCCTCTACGGATGGGGATCCATGATCACACAACTGGGGGGGTGGGGAGGAGGGGGCGGTCCACACCCCTGGGGTCAACTCCTCATCATTAGTGACCTTTTTAAATGAGGTTTTTCATTTTTTACATCTTTTAGCCACAAAAGCTCCCAATCACACAACAGATATTTCAGCCTCCTGAAACTGTGACATGCAACTTCCTTTCATCTCACTGTCTTCACCATTCAACATAGACTTCATTGGGAAATAAGACGACCCACAGCAACTCAGGCTGTCACCCACCCACTCACCATCACACACTCACTCACACTCACTCACAATCACACACTCACTCAATCACACACTCACCCACCCACTCACAATCACACACTCACTCACACTCACTCACACTCACTCAATCACACACTCACCCACCCACTCACAATCACACACTCACTCAATCACACACCCACCCACCCACTCACAATCATGCACTCACTCAATCATACACTCACCCACCCACTCACCATCACACACTCACTCAATCACATACCCACCCACCCACTCATCATCACACACTCACTCAATCACACACCCACCCACCCACTCACAATCATGCACTCACTCAATCACACTCACCCACCCACTCACAATCACACACTCACTCAATCACACACTCCCACCCACTCACAATCACGCAGTCACTCAATCACACACCCACCCACCCACTCACAATCACACACTCACTCAATCACACACCCACCCACCCACTCACAATCATGCACTCACTCAATCACACACCCACCCACCCACTCACAATCACACACTCACTCAATCACACACTCACCCTCCCACTCACAATCACACACTCACTCAATCACACACCCACCCACCCACTCACAATCACACACTCACTCAATCACACACCCACCCACCCACCCACTCACAATCACACACTCACTCAATCACACATTCATCCACCCACTCACAATCACACACTCACTCAATCACACACCCACCCACCCACTCACAATCACACACTCACTCAATCACACACTCACCCACCCACTCATCATCACACACTCACTCAATCACACACTCACCCTCCCACTCACAATCACACACTCACTCAATCACCCACCCACCCACCCACTCACAATCACACACTCACTCAATCACACACTCCCACCCACTCACAATCACGCAGTCACTCAATCACACACCCACCCACCCACTCACAATCACACACTCACTCAATCACACACCCACCCACCCACTCATCATCACACACTCACTCAATCACACACTCACCCTCCCACTCACAATCACACACTCACTCAATCACACACCCACCCACCCACTCACCATCACACACTCACTCAATCACACACCCACCCACCCACTCACAATCACACACTCACTCAATCACACACCCACCCACCCACTCACCATCACACACTCACTCAATCACACACCCACCCACCCACTCACAATCACACACTCACTCAATCACACACCCACCCACCCACTCACCATCACACACTCACTCAATCACACACTCACCCACCCACTCATCATCACACACTCACTCAATCACACACTCACCCACCCATTCACAATCATGCACTCACTCAATCACACACCCACCCACCCATTCACAATCATGCACTCACTCAATCACACACCCACCCACCCACTCACAATCATGCACTCACTCAATCACACACCCACCCACCCACTCACAATCACACACTCACTCAATCACACACCCACCCACCCACTCACAATCACGCAGTCACTCAATCACACACTCACCCACCCACTCACCATCACACACTCACTCAATCACACACTCACCCACCCACTCACCATCACACACTCACTCAATCACACACTCACCCACCCACTCACAATCATGCACTCACTCAATCATACACTCACCCACCCACTCACAATCACACACTCACCCACCCACTGACACACACATTCTCACACACACACTCTCACACACATTTACAAACACTCTCACACACACTTGTACACACACTGTCCAACACACTCACCCACACACTCACACACACTCACCCACACACTCACACACACTCTCACACACACTCACCCACACTCTCACACACACTCATGCACTCACCCACACACTTTCACACACTCACACTCTTACACACACTTACACAGATACTCTCTCACACACACACACTCACACACACGATTTCACAAACACTTACACACACCCTCACACACATTTACACACACTCTCACACACACACACACACTTTTACTCACACCCACTCTCTCTCACACACCAACACACTCACACAACCACACACTTACATACTCTCACACACATGCACACACACACAATCACACACTCTCACATACACTCAATCACACACTCTCATACACACACTCTCACACACACTCTCACACACAAACTCAGGCTCACAGTCACACACTTGGATGCACACACAGAGTCACACTCACCCACACTGATACGTGCACACTCACAACAAACGCAAACTCCCATTTACAAGTCCTGGCAGAAAATTAACGCTTTCCAAAGCCATGCACACGTCTGACTCTATGTTTCTATAAATTTTTATTAACTGGTTGTGTGATCTATTCCCTCTTGCCAAGCATCTGCTTGGTCACTTGGAAGATGGACTGCTGGTGCTCCCTAACCCAAGTGCTCTCTGAGTGAGGAATGATGGAGGTGTTGGATGGGATTGTTACACAACAAGCAGCTGGAGCTATGTCTGACAATGCAGTGGCTGCCAACACCAAACCATCCTTAGACACTTCCCTTTCAAGATCCTGACTAAACTGGGATGATTGCAGTCGCCCTGAGAGGAAGCTGCTGTATCAGAACCTCATCTGGCCATCAGGGCAACTAGCAATCTGTATGAGGGCATGTGTGCATGCTTTGTCCCATGTGAGTTAATCCCCCATCTATGCAATTTAACCTATTGATTGCATACAGTGACAAAGATTTTCACTATCCTTCACCAGCCCTCCTGTAACAATATCTGTCAGGAGCTAATTGCAGCAGCTTCCACACCCACCATCAGTGTCAAAAAGGAAGATGGCAAACTCCATTCTCAGTGGCAACTTTCAAGAGATGCTTGTGCACCTAATTTTGGACTCCAAGCCAACCACCAATCAGGGTTGCAGCCCTGCACAGAAAGCATCATTAAATAGAGGAGAGGAACTTGTCTCAAGAATTCAGCTAGGCTGAGCACCCTTGGTTCCTGTGCGATGGTGACAGATTGTGGATGAGTAGTGTAGCTCCAATCTTACTGTTCTCCGAAGATCAGTGTCGGGAGATACAACAATCCCTGCTTGTCCCACACCTCAATACCTTCCAAAATTGACTGGAAGTAATGCTGGGCCACAGATTTCCAGGTCAGTCTCCTAGAACTCTGGAATTCCCTCCCTAAACTTTTCCCCTTTTTCACCTCTCTCTGCTCCTTTAAAACTGACATTTTGACCAGGCTTTTGCTCACCTGTCCTTTTTTTTTGAGAAGGTGGTTGTGAGCTGCCTTCTTGAACCGCTGCAGTCCATTTGGGGTAGGTACACCCACTGTGCTGTTAGGAAGGGAGTTCCAGGATTTTGACCCAATGACAGTGAAGGAACGACGATATAGTTCCAAGTCAGGATGGTGTGTGACTTGGAGGGGAACTTGCAGGTGGTGATGTTCCCGTGTATCTGAGGAATTGCGAATGATACTGAAAATTGTGCAATCATCAGCGAACATCCCTATTTCTAGCCTTCATACGGAGGGAAGGTCATTGATGGAGCAGCTGAAGATGGTTGGGCCTAGGTCATTACCCTGAGGAACTCCTGCAGCAATGCCTTGGGACTGAGATGATTGACCTCCAACAACCACAACCATCTTCCTTTGTGCTCAGTATGACTCCAACTGGTGAAGAGTTTTCTCCTTGATTCTCATTTACTTAAATTTTTCTAGGGCTCCTTGATGCCACACTTGGTCAAATTCTGCCTTGATGTCAAGGACAGTCACTCTCATCTTACTTCTGGAATTCAGCTCTATTGTCCATATTTGGACAAAGGTTGTAATGAGGTCTGGAGCTGAGTGGCTCTGGCAGAACCTGTGCCGTGGCCCTGACGGAACCCAAACTGAGCATCAGCAAGCAGGTTATTGCTGTGTAAGTGCTGCTTGATAGCACTGTTGACAACACCTTCCATCACTTTGCTGATCATGAGTAGACTGATGGGGTGTTAATTGACCAGAATGGATTTATCCTGCTTTTTGTGGACAGGACATACCTGGACAATTTTCCATGTTGCTCGGTAGATGCCAGTGTTGTAGCTGTACGGGAACAGCTTCTTTGGCCAGAGAATGGCGAGAATATGGAACTTGCTACCACAGGGTATAATTGAAGTGAATAGCATGGATACATTTAAGGGGAAGCTGGATAAACACATGAGGGAGAAAGGAATAGAAGGATATGCTGATAGGATGAGATGAAATAGGATGGGAAGAAGTGTAGGTGGAACCTAAGTGCCAGTATGAGCTGATTTGATCGAATGACCTGTTTCTGTGCTGCAAATTCTATCAAACATCTCTATTTTAAAATACCCATTAGGCAGTGCCCGGGAAATAGTTTGGTTATATTTAGCAGCATTGTGTGCAATAATGTTTGGCACACAGTGACGACAAAGCCACTTGCTACACAAATTCCTGTTGGCAGTAGCCCTGTGTTGTCCTCCTTTCCTGGTGGGAATTCAAGTCAGGAGTTGACCTGTGGCCTTGAGTGATTATCTGAATTGAGCAGAGATCTGGTGTCCATCACATACATGGGCCCTGGAAGCTGCTAATGATGCTTCTAGTCTCAATAATATTTGCTTTCTGCACACAATTGATTTCCTCATATCCTTTGAAATTGCAAATCAGCACATCACTGGAAGTCGCAGTTCTCAAAACTGTTGCCGAGAGATGACGCCCTTTACACTTTACAAAATCTCAGAAGATGTATCAGATCATCATGAAATGGTTCACAACAGTCAGCAGCAAATCTTCTATTTAATGGTTAAGGGGCTTTCCTAACACACGCTTTCAACCACCCAACACTTTCGACGAAGCTTTCAAATGCAGTTCAGCTTGTGTAATGCCTATGATTTATTGAGCATTCTTGGGAAAATGCCAGTGGGTGTCATCTCTCAGCAACATTAATGAGAACTGCAACTTCCAGTGATGTGCTGATTCGCAATTTCAAGCTGCTGGTTGGATGTTTCGCTCCTTTTGTCTTCTTGCACCTTCCACTGATGTCCCTGACCTGCCACTCAGAATGTCTACGCAAAGACTGAAGGATTCACTGGCAACAACCATTCTCCTGAGATCCAGTGACAGAAAGAAATGTGAGGAAAGCACAGCAGATAAAATATTTGTTTTAAGTCAATAACAGTCACTGAATATTCAACAGTAATATGTAAATGCAGAGGGATTATGCTACCGAGATACAGACAGTGCTATGCACATGGGGTTAAAGCTACACACACAGTGATGCCTAATTATACTTTATATTCCTCTAAAGAGACCCCTCTATTCAGAGCCTGTCACTCAGTGCCATTACATTGCCTCTGTTGTGTCAGTGCACAATGTTATCTGATGTACCTCATCATCCTCAACATAACCCAGGAGGGAATCTGACTCCTGAGGGAATTGAAGTCGAGGAAGAGATTGCTGTGCCTTTGGCGATGATCTTTGCATCCTCACTGTCCACTGGAGTAGTACCAGATGATTGGAGGGTGGCAAATGTTGTTCCCTTGTTCAAGAAAGGGAATAGAGATAACCCTGGAAATTACAGACCAGTCAGTCTTACGTCAGTAGTGGGCAAATTATTAGAGAGGATTCTGAGAGACAGGATTTATGATTATTTGGAAAAACATGGTTTGATTAGAGACAGTCAGCATGGCTTTGTGAGGGGCAGGTCATGCCTCACAAGCCTTATTGAATTCTTTGAAGATGTGACAAAACACATTGATGAAGGAAGAGCAGTGGATGTGGTGTATATGGATTTTAGCAAGGCATTTGATAAGGTTCCCCATGGTAGGCTCATTCAGAAAGTAAGGAGGCATGGGATACAGGGAAAGTTGGCTGTCTGGATACAAAATTGGCTGGCCCATAGAAGACAGAGGGTGGTAGTAGATGGAAAGTATTCAGCCTGGAGCTCGGTGACCAGTGGTGTTCCGCAGGGATCTGTTCTGGGACCTCTGCTCTTTGTGATTTTTATAAATGACTTGGATGAGGAAGTGGAAGGCTGGGTTAGTAAGTTTGCCAATGACACAAAGGTTGCTGGAGTTGTGGATAGTGTGGAGGGCTGTTGTAGGTTGCAACGGGACATTGACAGGATGCAGAGCTGGGCTGAGAAGTGGCAGATGGAGTTCAACCTGGAAAAGTGTGAAGTGATTCATTTTGGAAGGTCGAATTTGAATGCAGAATACAGGCTTAAAGACAGGATTCTTGGTAGTGTGGAGGAACAGAGGGATCTTGGGGTCCATGTCCATAGATCCCTCAAAGTTGCCACCCAAGTTGATAGGGTTGTTAAGAAGGCGTATGGTGTGTTGGCTTTCATTAACAGGGGGATTGAGTTTAAGAGCCGCGAGGTTATGCTGCAGCTCTATAAGGCCCTGGTTTGACCACACTTGGAATATTGTGTTCAGTTCTTGTCGCCTCATTATAGGAAGGATGTGAAAGCTTTAGAGAGGGTGCAGAGGAGATTTACCAGGATGCTGCCTGGACTGGAGGGCATGTCTTATGAAGAAAGGTTGAGGGAGCTAGGGCTTTTCTCATTGGAGCGAAGAAGGATGAGAGGTGACTTGATAGAGGGGTACAAGATGATGAGAGGCATAGGTAGAGTGGATAGCCAGAGACTTTTTCCCAGGGCAGAAAGGGCTATCACCAGGGGGCATAATTTTAAGGTGATTGGAGGAAGGTTTAGGGGAGATGTCAGAGGTAGGTTCTTTACACAGAGAGTGGTGGGTGCGTGGAATGCACTGCCAGCGGTGGTAGTAGAAGCAGATACATTAGGGACATTTAAGCGACTCTTGGATAGGTACATGGATGATAGTAGAATGAAGGGTAGGTAGTTAGTTTGATCTCAGAGTAGGTTAAAGGTTCGGCACAACATGGTAGGCCGAAGGGCCTGTACTGTGCTGTACTGTTCTATGTTCTATGTTCTAAGAACATGTCTCGTAGGGCTTCAAAAATTGTGTGTAGCAAACTCCAACTCAATGCACAGCCTTTAAGTGTCTTCAGCAATCCAACAGGTCACCTGGGCTTTTCCGAACATTATCCTTCAATAGTTTCAGTTGTAGCTCAGTTAGTAACACTTGTGCTGGACTCAGAAGGATGTGGGATCAAATCCCACTCTAGAAACTTTGAGCACAAAATCTAGCCTGACAGTCCCACTGCCAGTACTGAGGGAGTGCTACACTGTTGGAGGTGCTGTCTTTTAGAAGCCCCCTGTGCCCTCTCAGGTGATGTAAAAGATCTTACAGCAACTATTTAGAGGAAAAACAGGAGAGTTCTCCCTGGTGGCATGGCCAATATTTAATTTGAAAACTAATTATCTGATAATTATCTCAATTCTGTTTGTGGGATCTTGCTGTGTGCAACTTGACTACTGTGTTTCCTACATTACAACATGACTACACTTTGAAAGTACTTCATTGGCTGTGAAGTGCTTTGGGACATCCAGTGGTCGTGAAAGGAGATACTTCTTTCTTTAGTAACTTGTCATGAAGGGTTTACACAGGGCGAGGTACAAGAAAAGGCTGGTATTTCTGCAATTTTTGCATTTTTGCAGAAGGAATAGGGAGAGGCAATATAGAATAAACAGGACAGTTCTAAAGCGTGTGCAGGAACAGAGGGACCTGGGGGTGCATGTGCATTGATCTTTGAAGGTAGCAGGACATATTGAGAGAGTGGTTAGTAAAGCCTATGGGATCTTGGGCTTCATAAATAGAGGCATTGAGTACAAAAGCAGGGAAGTTATGCTGAATCTTGAAAAAGCTCTGGTTAGGACCCAACTGGGGTATTGAGTCCAGTTCTGGTCACCACACTTTAGGAAGGATGTGAGGGGCAAGGAAGATTTACCAGAATGGTTCCAGGGATAGAGGGTTTAGTTACAAGGTTTAGTTACAAGGAGAAGTTGAGGTTGTTCTTCTTGGACTAAAGGAGATTGAGAGGAGATTTGATGGAGGTGTACAAGATTACGACAAGGAAAAGATGTTCCCATTAATTGATGGCACAAGGACTAGGGGACACAGATTGAAAGTTTTGGACAAAAGATGCAGGGGGAATGTGAGGAAGAATTTTTTTACACAGTGAGTGGTAATGACCTGGAACTCACTGCCCTCAAGGGTGGTGGAAGTGGAGACGATCAATGATTTCAAAAGGAAATTGGATGGGCACCTGAGGGCAATAAACTTGCAGGGCCACTGGAATAGAGCAGGAGAGTGGGATTGATTGGATTGCTCCACAGAGAGCTGGCATGGACTTGATGGGCCAAATGGCTTCCTTCTGTGCTGTTATGACTCTATGAATTGTGTGGTTAACCATACTCTCACATCGCAGCATTGGGCTCATTGAGAGAAAGAAGATATAGAAAATCTACCCATATTCAAAAGTGTCCTATAAGTCAGACACAATTGACCAACCAGATCACTGGGGAACAAGTGATTATTTCTGCTTTTCACACAAGAGTGTGTTCTAGACTCCTTCACAGCTGAAGACACAGAATCACATAAAATCAGTCCAGTTACATAATGGTTAGGCCACATTTGGAGCATTGTGTGCGTTTCTGGGAAACAGTGATAGGAAGGACTTTAGAGCCATGAAAATATTATAATAAATCTTTGGCGAGAATGCACAGGAGATTGATTCGAATGTCATCAGGGATGAGGGACTCCAGTGATGTGGAGAGACTGGAGAAGCTGGGATTGTTCATCTTAGAGCAGAGAAGGTTAAGGTAGATTTGATAGAGGTGTTCAGAATGAGAGGTTTTGATAGAGTACATAATGAGAAACTGTTCCCACTGGCAGGAGAGTCATTAACCAGAGAACACAGATTTAAGACACAAAATACTGTGGATGCTGGAAATCTGTAACAAAACCAGGAAGTGCTGGAAATACTCAGCAGGTCTGGCAGCATCTGTGGAGAGAGAAGCAGAGTTAACATTTCAGGTCTGTGACTGATGTTCTGATGAAAGGTCCAGAATTCTGAGGTATTTCCAGTATTTTCTGGTTTTGTTTCAGACAGTTCACTGCCAGCACATGCTCAGAGAGTCAGTGAGTGAAACCACTGGCAGCAACATCCCAGGCAGCTGCTCAAATAGACACACAGAAAAGCGACCGATTGCATCATTAACAAGATCTGTTGGAAAGTTTATGAAATTTGACATGTTTTGTGCTTGATGACTGTGGTGGGAGGGTTGAAAGTGCGTTGCAGTGGTCAGATCACCCACCCTCCACTTCCACCCGCACCGCCCCCCTTCCTGCTTTCTCCCGTGGGAGACTGGGGGGTGGGGGGGGTGGGGTGGGATGGGGGGAGAGAGACCAAGGGATGGGGAGAGAGACGGGGGTGGGGGGGAGAGAGAGAGAGATGGAGGGGAGGGGAGAGACTGGAGTGGGAGGGGGAGAGAGACTGGGGTGGAGGAGGGAGAGACTGGGGTGTGGGGGAGCAGCTGCCTGGGATGTTGCTGCCAGTGGTTTCACTCACTGACTCTCTGAGCATGTGCTGGCAGTGAACTGTCTGAAACAAAACCAGAAAATACTGGAAAAACTGGGGGAGAGAGAGACTGGGGAGGAGGAGGAGGGACACTAGAGGTCTGAGATGTCGCAGTCCAGCTAGTGGAATACCCCTTGGTTTAACGAGGGGTCACTGCATCCCCTCCTCCAGGCCAGCCGTGAATGCAAGGAGATCCTGTTTCCTGCTGATGGCTGCAGAAGACCCTCATCAATGAGCAAAGAGGCCTGGACGGAGGACGCTGTGGAGGTGAGTACCCCAGGGGTGCAACCAAGGAACTGGGTCTAGTGCAGAAAGGGGAGGAATGACATCCTCTGCACCGAAGGGGTGAGTTTGAGTGACAGACCCGCAAAAACGTGGATGAAAGGTGGGTGGAGACAGAAGAGCCTTTCAATTATATTGGACATTGACATGTACACTGTGGCCCCTCACCAACTTCCCCAATAGCATTGGTTACAGATGTTTGTGTCACATGAATCTGCTTCTTCCTTTCTGCCTCACCCACCTTTCCAGACAGCGTGACTTTTAGAAGGACAGATGGACAACATTACACTTCATGGACCAGGGGGCAGTCCGGTGATAAGGGGTTTGACTCAGCATCACTGGAAACCTCACTAGCTCTCCCCTTATACTAACAGGACAGGAGAGCCCACAACAACAGGGAGAGGACCAAGGTGGGGGTGGGGTAGGAGTGGAGTTCCAGAGATAAGACCACTGACCGAGGCTGAGCTGGAAGCACTGGAGCTGGCAGGGGAGCAGGGAGGACCCTCCATATCGGATGCTGAGTTTGGAATGGTGGGAATGGAGAGTGAGGAGGATTTGTACTTACCCATCATCTCTGTCTGCAATGACAGTCAGCTGCACACATAGATGGGAGTGGACCATTCAATCATCACTCAAGTATTTGTGTTTGCGATTCCTTTGGAGGTTCAGCAGCTGCAGAGTCTCAGGAGTAGCCCGCCTGTGCATCACCTCACATCTCCTCCGAGGACAACAGTGGCGATGTCTCTGAGGGTGCAGCTTCACATCTGACCCCTGCACCCAGCACCAGCGCAGATACACTCACCTCAGTGGGTGGGGACACATTTGTGAGTCGGTTCTGGGTCACAATCTGGTGAGCACCTCACAGCTACACAGGGGCAGGTGGCGGAGGCAGTGAAAGACAAGGCCACTGACAGTCAGAGGAATGTTGGAGGCCAGGCCCTTGCTGAGCCCCAGGCTGATGAAGGGCCTCTGATGAGGGCCATACTCCACCTGCTGGAGACGCAGAGGTAAAGAGGGGAGAATCTGGTGGAGCACTCAGTGAATGCTTGGTATTAGATCCAAGGAAGAGGCATATAAATTTTCCAGGAAAAACAACAGACCTGAGGATTGGGAGCAGTTTAGAATTCAGCAAAGGAGGACCAAGGGATTGATTAAGAAGGGGAAAATAGAGTACGAGAGCAAGCTTGTGGGGAACATAAAAACTGACTGTAAAAGTTTCTATAGGTATATGAAGAGAAAAAGATTGGTGAAGACAAATGTAGGTCCCTTACAGTCAGAAACAGGGGTATTTATTATGGAGAACAAGGAAATGGCTGACCAACTAAATGTATACTTTGTTTCTGTCTTCACAAAGGATACAAATATCATACCAGAAATGTTGGGGTTTAGTGAGAGGGAGGAACTGAAAGAAATCAGTATTAATAGAGAAATGGTGTTGGGGAAATTGATGGGATTAAAGCCCGATAAATCCCCAGGGCCTGATGGTCTGCATCCCAGAGTACTTAAGGGAGTGGCCCTAGAAATAGTGGATGCATTGGTGGTCTTCATCCAAGATTCTATAGACTCTGGAACAGTTCCTACAGATTGGAGGGTCGCTAATGTAACCCCACTATTTAAAAAGGGAGGTAGAGAGAAAGCAGGGAATTATAAACCAGTCAGGCTGACGTCGGTAGTGGGGAAAATTCTAGAGTCCATTATCAAAGATTTTATAGCAGAGCACTTGGAGAACAGTGGTAGAATCGAGCAGAGTCAGCATGGATTTATGAAAGGGAAATCATGCTTGAAAAATCTACTAGAATTTTCGAGGATGTAACTAGTAGAGTTGATGAGGGGGAGCCAGTGGATGTGGTTTATTTGGACTTTCAGAAGGCTTTTCACAAAGTCCCGCATAAGAGATTAGCGTGTAAAATTAAAGCACATGGGATTGGGGGTAGTGTATTGCGATGGATAGAAAATTGGTTGGCGGACAGGAAAAAAAGAGGAGGGATAAATGGGTCTTTTTCTGAATGGCAGGCAGTGACCAGTGGGGTACCGCAGGGATCGGTGCTAGGACCCCAGATATTCACAATATACATTAATGATTTAGATGAGGGAACTAAATGTAATATCTCCAAATTTGCAGATGGCACAAAACTGGGTGGGAGGGTGAGTTGTGAGGAGGATGCAGCGAGGCTTCAGGGTGATTTGGACAAGTTGAGTGAGTGGGCAAATGCATGGCAGATGCAGTATAATGTGGATAAATGTGAGGTTATCCACTTTGGTAGCAAAAACGGAGGCAGATTATTATCTGAATGGCAATAAACTGAGAGAGGGGAATATGCAACAAGACCTGGGTGTTCTTGTACACCAGTCGCTGAAGGTAAACATGCAGGTGCAACAGGCAGTAAAAAGGCAAATGGTATGTTGGCCTTCATAGCGAAAGGATTCGAGTACAGGAGCAGGGATGTCTTGCTGCAATTATACAGGGCCTTGGTGAGGCCATGCCTGGAATATTGTGTGCAGTTTTGGTCTCCTTATCTGAGGAAGGATGTTCTTGCTATAGAGGGAGTGCAGCGAAGGTTTACCAGACTGATTCCTGGGATGGCAGGACTGACGTATGAGGAGAGATTGAGTCAGTTAGGATTATATTCGCTGGAGTTCAGAAGAGTGAGGGGGGATCTCATAGAAACCTATAAAATTCTAACAGGACTTGACAGGGTAGATGCAGGAAGGATGTTCCCGATGGTGGGGGAGTCCAGAACCAGGGGTCATAGTCTAAGGATACGAGGTAAACATTTCAGGACTGAGATGAGGAGAAATTTCTTCACCCAGAGTGTGGTGAACCTGTGGAATTCGCTACCACAGAAAGCAGTTGAGGCCAAAACATTGTATGTTTTCAAGAAGGAGTTAGATACAGCTCTTGGGGCGAAAGGGATCAAAGGATATGGGGGGAAAGCGGGAACAGGTTACTGAGTTGGATGATCAGCCATGATCATAATGAATGGCGGAGCAGGCTCGAAGGGCCGAATGGCCTACTCCTGCTCCTATTTTCTATGTTTCTTGTTTCTATGGTGTTAGTGTGAACTGCAGACCATCGATGGTGTCATGAGCTCACTGCAGCAGTGAGCCACTGAGAGGTTACCAGTGCCCCCTGGACACCCCTCCAGGGGCACCTCAATCAATGGGAAGCAGGGAGGTGCCATCTTGCACCGAGAGGCTGGGGAAGCTGCAGCCTGACACACTTGAGGGTTCTTTTCAAGCCACTCCGAGTGCTGTCCGGAGTTCCCCGGCCCCTCTGCCACTGACACAAAACTCCTCCAGTCACAGTGGCCACAGAGGAAGCTGCTGCAATGGCACAGGAGACCCTTAGTTGCCCTGGCCCATCCAGGCTGGCAGCTGCCAAGGATGCCCGCCACGGTTATCAAAGGCCACAGCACAACAAGAGCAGCAGCCTGTCCCCACCACATCTGCAGATGCTGGGGATGCACCTTGCAGCAGCACTCGGAAATGTTTCACACAGACACAGTAGGTTTGCACTGCTGCTTATATCGCATCATAAGAAATAGGAGCAGGAGTAGGCCATTCAGCCCCTCGAGCCTGTTCCACCATTCAATAAGATCATGGCTGATCTGGTTGTGGCCTTAACTTCACTTTCCTGCCTTTCCCCATAATCCTCGACTCCCTTTTAGAGTAAAAATCTGTCTTTCTGAGACCTCCACTCGGCTCTGTGGGAGAATTACATGGGTTACAGACAGTGCGCAGGCTCGTGTTACCAATTGAAACATCGCCCGTGTGTGAGCTAATATGGACCAAAGTTTGAGCTGATATATTAAGCCTGAGATCTCGCCAGTGTGAATTATTCCCTGCGTTATCCATCTCAATATTACTTTTTGTGTATTTCTGCCTGGACATAGAAATGTTGTCGGGTGCAATTTAAATGTGACACAAGCTCAATAAAGTCCTCAGACAGAAATGGAATCTCATTATCAAATCATGCCATGTAATTGTAGAACTGATACTTGTGTTTCAGAGACTATTCCTGTCTTTTGGGTGTGGGTTTTGATGGTAGCTGCATTTCTCTGGAAGCACGTGTTGATTTATGGTTGTGGATGACAGCAGTGTGAGGCACAGAACTGGGGCAGTCACATTGTCCCCATGAAGCAGGTAATTGCCAGATGGTGACACAGTCCTCTTCTTTTCCCTGATAGCTCTGTCTGCGTGGGTAGCAGCAGTCTGTTGTCCTGGCATGGTGCAGCTGATGCTGCCAGAATGTCACAGGTACCCGCTGGCAGGGACATAGCAGTTGCCAACTTCGCAGGTCTATAACCCAGTGTTCTGCCTACAACCGATACATCCAGAGTTGCCCGGGTGTAATCTGACCTCAGCGTGCCGTTTCAGTAATACCTGACCTTTGTAATACCTGTCACATCTAAGACTGAAATGAATCACACTTGAAATCACAGCTGTAACTTTACCAAAGATTTAGCAGGTGTTTTATTAAAGACTTCTGTCAATTCTTGCTTACTGCTCTCTTACTGTGGCTACAAAGCTATTTGACCTTACAATAACCCTGGGTCAGATGTTCACCCCAAAGCTACTTGCAGTTTCCTTTCTTTTCATGACAATCCCTATGTTTCACATACAGTAGCAAATGGAGCCCGATCTCCTCCATCCTGCAAACAGGGCTCGCTAACTTTGTCTACTGTTGCTCACCCTGAATATCAGCCTCATGTCTGCTTGATCCCTTGTGCATAATCATAGTGGGTGTTGCAGGCACAGGGAGTCAGCAGTGTCTATATTGAAAATGCTGGTCTCTTTAATGAAACAGGACTTAATTCAGTGTTAATAGAGAACAGATGATGCTCTATGCAGTTTGCATTCAAGGGTTGGGTTTTTGCCGTGTGGTGTGGTGTGGGAGTTGCCTCTGGACAGAGAGTTAGTCCAGAGGGAAGAGTGGGAACTGATATTTGGACTGAACTGTGAATTGACAATAAAGACTGGCTACCTGACCCGAACTGAACCGGACTAGACCCGACTACATGCGTCGGGTTTGGGTCGGAATTCCGAGTCCAGCATTCGGGCTCGGGTTGGGTCAGGCTGGACACTACTTCTGGGAAGTCACGGGATCAGGCTTATCCATGATTCCCCACAACTCCATCTGCAGGAAGAGCCTGCTGCCGGAACAGATGAAGGAGATTTGGGTCGGCGCGCAAAAAAAAAATTAAAGAACTCGAACTCTGGTCGGGTCGGGTCGGGTCCGGGTCGTGTTTTAATTTTATACCCAAGCCAGGCTTTAATTGACAATAAAACAGTTGTGGATCAGAGAATGTCATAGGTTTCCTCATTTTGGTGAATGGACATCTGCCTCTTTAACAAACAGCACCTTTGTAAGCCTGCAAATCTGGCACATACAAGGCGATTGAGCATCTATGCTCCACATTCCACCTTTTAAAATCTCCGTTTGTAATTGCCTCCAGCAGATTCCCTGCTCTATCAGCTTGAGTCTTTCCCTGCTTTGCTCTATCATCCAGACTCCATATGATATGCTGGTGATCCCCTGCTGAGGGGCTCCCAGTTCACCCTGTCAGAGCATTCACTGTGTGTGCAGTTTGTTTATCCCAGCTTGCTAGGTCTCTCAACCCAGTGGGGGTACGACCGATGTCTCTGGGGGTTCTTTTCTCTTCATTGTGTATTGGCGGATTTCCCAGCCTCTCCCTCTCTGTAGTTCGGGGATCCCCAAGTGCAAGAGACTGCGGGGACAGCGAGGGAGAGAGACTGGGGTGCGGTGGGGGGGGGTGTGGTCAGCGAAGAAGAGAGAGACTGGGTGGTCAGCAAGGGAGGGAGAGAGACTGGGGTGGGGGGGTCATAGAGGGGGTTGGTGGTGTTACCATGAACTGTGAGAGATGATAAAAGTGACTGTCTGTAGAATGTGATGCCATCAACTAGAGTCATCAGCTGAAGGTTCGTATGGCAATGTTCAAAGAACAAAGAACAAAGAACAAAGAACAGTACAGCACAGGAACAGGCCATTCGGCCCTCCAAGCCTGCGCCGATCTTGATGCCTGCCTAAACTAAAACCTTCTGCACTTCCAGGGTCCGTATCCCTCTATTCCCTTCCTATTCATATATTTGTCAAGATGCCTCTTAAACGTCGCTATCATATCTGCTTCCACCACCTCCCCCGGCAGCAAGTTCCAGGCACTCACCACCCTCTGTGTAAGAAAACATGCCTCGCACATCCCCTCTAAACTTTGCCCCTCGCACCTTAAACCTATGTCCCCTAGTAACTGACTCTTCCACCCTGGGAAAAAGCTTCTGACTATCCACTCTGTCCATGCCACTCATAACTTTGTAAACCTCTATCATGTCGCCCCTCCACCTCCGTCGTTCCAGTGAAAACAATCCAAGTTTTTCCAACCTCTCCTCATAGCTAATGCCCTCCAGACCAGGCAACATCCTGGTAAACCTCTTCTGTACCCTCTCCAAAGCCTCCACGTCCTTCTGGTAGTGTGGCGACCAGAATTGCACGCCATATTCTAAGTGTGGCCTAACTAAGGTTCTGTACAGCTACAACATGACTTGCCAATTTTTATACTCTATGCCCTGACCAATGAAGGCAAGCATGCCGAATGCCTTCTTGACTACCTTATCCACCTGCGTTGCCATTTTCAGTGACCTGTGGACCTGTACTCCCAGATCTCTCTGCCTGTCAATACTTCTAAGGGTTCTGCCATTTACTGTATACCTCCCACCCGCATTATGCCTTCCAAAATGCATTACCTCACATTTGTCCGGATTAAACTCCATCTGCCATTTCTCCGCCCAAGTCTCCAACCGATTTATATCCTGCTGTATCCTCTGACAATCCTCATCATTATCCGCAACTCCACCAACCTTTGTGTCGTCCGCAAACTTACTAATCAGACCAGCTACATTTTCCTCCAAATCATTTATATATACTACAAACAGCAAAGGTCCCAGCACTGATCCCTGCGGAACACCACTAGTCACATCCCTCCATTCAGAAAAACACCCATCCACTGCTACCCTCTGTCTTCTATGACTGAGCCAGTTCTGTATCCATCTTGCCAGCTCACCTCTGATCCCGTGTGACTTCACCTTTTGTACCAGTCTGCCATGAGGGACCTTGTCAAAGGCTTTACTAAAGAAGTCCATATAGATAACATCCACCGCCCTTCCCTCATCAATCATCTTCGTCACTTCCTCAAAAAACTCAATCAAATTAGTGAGACACGACGTCCCCTTCACAAAACCATGCTGTCTCTCGTTAATAAGTTCGTTCGTTTCCAAATGGGAGTAAATCCTGTCCCGAAGAATCCTCTCTAATAATTTCCTTACCACTGACGTAAGGCTCACCGGCCTATAATTTCCTGGATTATCCTTGCCACCCTTCTTAAACAAAGGAACAACATTGGCTGTTCTCCAGTCCTCTGGGACCTCACCTGTAGCCAATGAGGATACAAAGATTTCTGTCAAGGCCCCAGCAATTTCTTCCCTTGCCTCCCTCAGTATTCTGGGGTAGATCCCATCTGGCCCTGGGGACTTATCTACCTTAATGCTTTGCAAGACACCCAACACCTCCTCCTTTTTGACAATGAGCATTTTGTGAAATGCTCCCTTTAAGTTGAAACGAACAAGCATCTGCAGCAAAATAATAAAGCCATGTAAAGTTTGAATGAATAAACACATGGCATTGATGTCAAGTGCTCCTGAATCGGTTCACATCACTTACATTTAAAGGAGCAGTAATGAGGGTTTGTAAAGGGTGGGATGTGGCGGGGTGGGGGGGGGGGGGGCAGGGTGAGTACTTATTTAATTGGAGACGAGAGTGACATTGATGTGGCAGCAGAGGCAGACGCTGACCATTTGGAATATTGAACATGCAGTTGCAGGTGAGTCGGGTATAGTTTCACCAAAGTAACCTCAACATTTTAACATTTCTGTGTTTAATGCAGTATTAATTAAAGGTAAACACAACAGCAGGACCTTGAAAGCTTTTCCATAAATCTGTGTCAAAGCTCTATAAACACTGCTCGAACTGGTTCACTTTTCCCTTTACCCAGGTGAATGCACAGCTGTGACATGGGCCTTCCCAGCTTTCTCTGCAGACGCAGCCATCATAACTGTCTCAGCAGAGTGTTGTGTGGCCAGTTTCTGCTGTGTGAGTTCTACCCAGTTTCCTTTGTTATTCCAGACTCAAGTGATCCTCTTCTCTGGGTGCTTATTTTACATTTTGGATGGCTGTGTATGTGCTGGCATTCATCAGGGTGGACCCTGAGTCAATGATGTTACTATGCTTCTGAAAGAACCTTCAACCATAGATACATGGAAGCAGCTCATCAAGACAAAGACAAGTTTGCAGAGAGTGTTGTTCTTGCCCCCTTTGTGTTCTTCATTCCACCATAAGACTACCCTTCCTTTCTTTTTGAGGGGGGGGGTCATGTGTTTGTCTGTATGGACATGTCTGACCTACGGATTAATAGGGGAGGCACTCAACATATGCCAGAGTCTCTCCTTGAACATATTTGGGAGGTGGAATTTTTGGCTGATCAGGTGTTGGTTGATGTTAGTTTCACGTTGGCAACATCCGAGTACAGGTCAAGTTTCTGGAATGCAGAATTGAAGAGATTGAGACTGGCTTGCGAATCTGGTGCGGCTTGGGCAACAACACCGCAGTCATCTGCAAACTGTACATCATGTGTATCTATGGTGGTCAGTTTAGCTTTGGCACCGAGGTGGCTGAGGTGAAAGAGTTTTCCATCTAGATGGCATTTAAGATTGAAACCAGAGGGAAGTTGATCTTTGATGAGGTGTGAGGTGAATAGCCACTGTCAGCTGGGTTGTAAATAAGTACCCAACCTTGCCTGACCCTGGCCTGGATTTTGACGGCGTCTATTTCAGATCTCCCACTCAGGATCATTGCAGTCATATCATCGTGAATCAATCGCAGGATTGGGATGAAGTTTCTGGGACATCCATATCTTTGGAGCACAATCCACAGGGCCTCGCGATTTACCAAGTCAAAGGTTACCTCTCCTCCTACCTCTCCTCGTACCTCTCCTCCTACCTCTCCTCGTACCTCTCCTCCTACCTCTCCTCCTACCTCTCCTCCTACCTCTCCTCCTACCTCTCCTCGTACCTCTCCTCCTACCTCTCCTCCTACCTCTCCTCCTACCTCTCCTCCTACCTCTCCTCATTCTGATGAAAAGTAGCCAGCTAGAACTCCCAACATTGTGTGCTGGCATCCAGCCGCTGCTTCATCAATGTTTAGAGAAAGAAAACTTGTCGTCATGTCCTTCTGCAGTTATACTTGGAGGAATTTCCCAACGCCAAATCCCAGCTTATATAATAAAAACAAAGTTCTGATGAAGGGTCACTGACCTGAAACGTTAACTCTGTTTCTCTCTCCACAGATGCTGCCAGACCTGCTGAGTATTTCCAGCATTTCTTGTTTCTATCCCAGCTTATATAAAGCTGATTTGTGACCTATTGAAAGCTTGCTCGATGCTGCCTGCTCTTTGGAAAACTCTTTGGCAAGAGCGATAACCCTTGGTACCATGATAAAAGATAGACTGTTCTCAGCAAGAAATACAAGAAGCATGTTTTCAAAATTTGACCTCCGATCTTTGGTTGGTACAGATGGCTTTGTTGGAGATGAGGAGACTGATGCACAGGTACTTTGTGGTAACAGCAGCCTGAAGAATGGATGTAGACCATATGGCTGATACTTCAGAGTTTGACTGGGATTCCTTGGCATGCCAGCTGTAGAACGATACAACAAAAAGAGTTCCATCTTAGTTTCAATGCAATTGTATACTCTTGAAATAGACTGGCTGGTAATGGTAAAACTAAATTTCAAACTATTTTGCATATGCTATGAATAAAAACTAAAAGGTCATTTGACTTTCTGTCCTTGGTAAACTAGTATTGGGATTTTCGATGTGCTCATAATGCAACTTCAGGAGACTCACCTGGCTGGAGATGATTGAAAATATGAAGCTCCGTAAGTGTTTTGCACTTGAACTGTGAGTCAGTAGTGTGTTCTTTCCCTTAGGATACTTTTGAATTGCACCACAGGCACAATGCTGTGCCTGATTGCCAAATCTTTGGAAGGAAGTTGGCAAGCAACTCACCACCAGCTTTTGCTTCCAGCCAGTGCCAGTGCCATATATTCTTCAATCCCTTGTCCATCTCCTTCTCATCTCCCCCTCCACAATCAGCAGAATTTTTCCTGTGACTTCTTGTGGTGCATATTTTCATTCACGAGTGCACAGTGTAGCTGAAATAAGACACTAGCCATTGGATGAATACTGTACAAGCTTTCAGTCTAATACATATGAAGCCAATCACAAACGTGCTTACTTGTCAAGATTGATTCAGTAAGAATCTCCAAGAAGGGAGAGGCCACTCGGACTGTGCTGTTCATCATTAAAATGGAATGTAAATCATGTTGGTGAAAGTTAGTATTTCATCCTTTTCACCCAGATTGAAGTCAGTGGCTCCACACCAAAGTCACATAACTTTCACAGGATGTTGCCACAACTGGACATCAAATCGATCCACTCAAGACACCATTTAACAACTGGTGAGTGCAGTTCACTCGCAGAAAGATTTGTAGCCTTTTTAGAAACATAGAAACATAGAAAAATAGGAGCAGTAGTAGGCCATTCGGCCCTTCGAACCTGCACCGCCATTCAATACGATCATGGCTGATCATCCAAACTCAGTACCCTGTTCCCGCTTTCTCCCCGTATCCCTTGATCCCTTTAGCCCTAAGAACTATATCTAACTCTTTCTTGAATATATTTAATGATTTGGCCTCAACTGCTTTCTGTGGTAGAGAATTCCACAGGCTCACCACTCTCTGGGTGAAGAAATCCCTCCTCATTTCAGTCCTGAAAGGTTTATCCCTAGACTATGACCCCTGGTTCTGGACTCCCCCACCATCGGGAACATCCTTCCTGCATCTACCCTGTCAAGTCCTGTTAGAATTTTATAGGTTTCTATGAGATCCCTCCTCACTCTTCTGAACTCCAGAGAATATAATCCTAATCAACTCAATCTCTCCTCATACGTCAGTCCCGCCATCCCAGGAATCAGTCTGGTAAACCTTTGCTGCACTCCCTCTATAGCAAGAACATCCTTTCTCAGATAAGGAGACCAAAACTGCACACAATACTCCAGGTGTGGCCTCACCAAGGCCCTGTATAATTGCAGCAAGACATCCCTGCTCCTGTACTCGAATCCTCTCACTATGAAGGCCAACATACCATTTGCCTTCTTAACTGTCTGCTGCACCTGCATGCTTACTTTCAGCGACTGGTGCACAAGGACACCCAGGTCTCGCTGCACCACCCCCTTTCCCAATCTATCGCCATTCAGATAATAATCTGCCTTTCTGTTTTTGCCACCAAAGTAGATAACCTCACATTTATCCACATTATACTGCATCTGCCATGCATTAGCCCACTCACTCAACCTGTCCAAGTCACACTGGAGCTTCTCTGCATCCTCCTCACAACTCACACTCCCACCCAGCTTTGTGTCGTCTGCAAACTTGGATATATTACATTTAATTCCCTCATCTATATCATTAATATATATTGTGAAAGCTGGGGTCCTAGCACTGATCTCTGCGGTACTGCACTAGTCACTGCCTGCCACTTGGAAAAAGACTCTTTGTTTTCTGTCTGCCAACCAGTTCTCTATCCATGCAGTCATGCAGTTATTGGGAGTTGTATTATAATATACATCGATTCCATGTTCCAAATGGGCTTCAGGTTAAGAAAGCAAAGCTGCTACATCCCAAAGACAGATTTCCTATCTAGGGAAAGGATTTAAATCTGACCTCCTCTCCACTCCCCTGACCTCCTCGCTATTCCCCCGACCTCCTCACCACTCCCTCGACCTCCTCTCCACTCCCCCGACCACCTCTCCACTCCCCCGACCTCCTCGCCACTCCCCCAACCTCCTCTCCGCTCCCCTGACCTCTTCAGCACTCCCCCGACCTCCTCTCCGCTCCTCTGACCTCCTCGCCACTCCCCTGACCTCCTCTCTGCTCCCTCAACCTCCTCTCCGCTCCCCTGACCTCTTCAGCACTCCCCCGACCTCCTCTCCGCTCCTCTGACCTCCTCGCCACTCCCCTGACCTCCTCTCTCCTCCCCCGACCTCCTCTCTGCTCTCTTGACCTCCTCGCCACTCCCCCAATCGCCTCGTTCTTGCTGCTCTAAGAGGCTTGTGGGGCTGGAGTTTATTGGAATGGACAGGGGCAAAGTGATAGAGATATTGGAGAACAAGGATGAGAATCATTCAAATGAGGCATTGAGCGATGATTGGAAGAAGAACCAGAGGGGGAGATGAGAGTTTTTTTAACACAGTGAGTTGTTGTGATCTGGAATGCGCTGCCTGAAAGGGCGGTGGAAGCAGATTCAATAGTAACTTTCAAAAGGGAATTGGATAAATACTTGAAGGTGGGAAATTTGCAGGGCTATAGGGAAAGAGCAGGGAAAGAGGGATTAATTGGATAGCTCTTTCAAAGAGCTGGTACAGGCACGATGGGCTGAATGGCCTCCTTCTGTACTGTGCAATCCAATGATAAATATTCAGTAGGATGATACCAGGAATGAGAGATTCTAGTAATTAAGAAATCTCAAAACATTGGGACTTTTTTCACTGAAGCAGAAAAGGTAAAGGAGAAAACTAAAACAGTTTTCAAGATTATGAAAGATTTTCAAATGGTAAGTACTAAAAGAAATTGTTTCCTCTGGTCAGTTAAAGATTAACAAGTGAACAGAAACTAAAGAATATCACTAGGTGAACGAAGGGGAAGTGAAAGGATTTTCACATTGCAGCTCATGATGACATTGTGGAATGCTTTAACGATTACTGAGACTGAGACTATAACATCACTTAAAAGGGGACTGGATAAGTGTATGAAATAAAGAATTTTTTTTAAAAAGAGATACAGCACTGGAACAGGCCCTTCGGCCCACCGAGTCTGTGCCGACCATTAACCACCCATTTATACTAATCCTACACTAATCCCATATTCCTACCAAACATCCCCACCTGTCCCTATATTTCCCTACCACCTACCTATACTAGAGGCAATTTATAATGGCCAATTTACCTATCAACCTGCAAGTCTTTGGCTGTGGGAGGAAACCAGAGCACCCGGAGGAAACCCACGCAGACACAGGGAGAACTTGCAAACTCCACACAGGCAGTACCCAAAATTGAACCCGTGTCGCTGGAGCTGTGAGGCTGCGGTGCTAACCACTGCGCCACTGTGCCGCCCAATCTATTATCAAAGTTTTACAGAGGGGGCAGGGGAATGGGTTTAATGTAGATGGGTCCCATTAAAGAGCGTGCACTAGCTAAAAACTGGTGGGCAGAATGGCCTTCTATACCATAATATCCATGGTTCTATGATCTTTATTAAACATTAAGTTAGAATATGTGGCATTTTCCCTTCTCGGTCAAAGCTATTCAGGAGTGGAGGAAACTCCCCCAAGGTCCCTCAGACAATGTTATGCTTTGATATTGCTTTCAGTTCCCCTTGCTGCAGATCACATGAATGCGTGATGTTCAACACAAGCAAGATGCAGCTATTGCTGTGACTGTGAGATTGAGCTTTTAACATCAGACTGAGCTCTGCTCAATGGGAGCAAGGATTAGAAAATCAGGAGGAGGGGATCATGGGAACCTGATTTGCAGTGCTTCCCATTTTCCAGTGATTTATTGGCTCAGATTCTGAGCCAAGTAAAGGCGAGTTTAATGGCGTTTACTGTTATTAATGTGTAAACTGTCCAGCAACTGGTGATGAGGAAGATTGTCCCCGTGAGTTTCAAACAATTGTTGCATTTGCTCCCGCCGACAGCAATGTGATAATGGCCAGATAATCTGTTTTTAGAGATGTTGGTCAGGACACCAGGGAGATCTCACCTGCTCTTCTTTGATTAGTGGCCGTGAGATCTGTTATGTTCACCTGAGAGGGCAGACAGGGCCTAAGTTTAAGGTCATGTCATTTATGATATAGCATTGTGTCACTTACTTGGTTCTGTACTGAGTTAGTCTAGCCTTGGTCTAACAATAAAATCTGATCACTACAACATATATCCGGCAGAATATTTTGAACATTCAGATAGGTAACTGTGTGAGTTTAGTCCCACGGAGCTGGACGAAGGGCAGATCACGGAGGAGGATAGTGCAGTCGATTGAATGAAACACTACAGGATGTCTAGGGAACACCACCATCTGCAAGTTCCCCTCCAAATCACACACCATCCTGTCCTGAAACTATTTCGCCGTTCCTTCACAATCGCTGGGTCAAAATCCTGGAACTCCCTTCCTAACAGCCCTATGGGTCTACCTACCCCACACGGTCTGCAACAGTTCAAGAAGGCAGCTCACCACCACCTTCTCAAGGGCAATTAGGGATGGGCAATAAATGCTGGCCAGGCCAGCAGCTCCCACATCCCAAAAAACGAATTAAAACAATTCACCATATCCTCTGTAACGGAGGATACCATTCATATCTCATGATGGGCTGGGTGCAGCAACAAGGCTGGAAGCCAAAGTGACATGACTTGAAGAGGAAGTTTTAAGGCAGATGAGCACAAAGCTGAGAGATGACAAATATGTTTAAGATGGAAAGAAGAGGTTTCGAGATGAGGAAATAGAGAGACGGAACGGGGGTTATTTTGAGAAGGGATTGATGATTTCAGTTTTTAAAGGGGGAGGGACAGTGCCTGAGGAAAGGGAACCAGTTGCAATGTCAGTTCATATCAACGTCCGGAGGGGAACGCAAGTCAGGTGGTGAGTGTGATTGGAGTGAGGGAAGAAGGTGGTGAGTGTGATTGGAGTGAGGGGAGCAGATGGTTAGTGTGATTGGAGTGAGGGAAGAAGGTGGTGAGTATGATTGGAGTGAGGGAAGAAGGTGGTGAGTGTGATTGGAGTGAGGGAAGCAGATGGTTAGTGTGATTGGAGTGAGGGAAGAAGGTGGTGAGTGTGATTGGAGTGAGGGAAGCAGGTGGTGAGTATGATTGGAGTGAGGGAAGAAGGTGGTGAGTGTGATTGGAGTGAGGGAAGAAGGTGGTGAGTATGATTGGAGTGAGGGAAGAAGGTGGTGAGTGTGATTGGAGTGAGGGAAGAAGGTGGTGAGTGTGATTGGAGTGAGGGAAGAAGGTGGTGAGTGTGATTGGAGTGAGGGAAGAAGGTGGTGAGTGTGATTGGAGTGAGGGAAGCAGGTGGTGAGTATGATTGGAGTGAGGGAAGAAGGTGGTGAGTGTGATTGGAGTGAGGGAAGCAGATGGTTAGTGTGATTGGAGTGAGGGAAGAAGGTGGTGAGTGTGATTGGAGTGAGGGAAGCAGGTGGTGAGTATGATTGGAGTGAGGGAAGAAGGTGGTGAGTGTGATTGGAGTGAGGGAAGAAGGTGGTGAGTATGATTGGAGTGAGGGAAGAAGGTGGTGAGTGTGATTGGAGTGAGGGGAGCAGGTGGTGAGTGTGATTGGAGTGAGGGAAGAAGGTGGTGAGTGTGATTGGAGTGAGGGAAGAAGGTGGTGAGTGTGATTGGAGTGAGGGAAGAAGGTGGTGAGTGTGATTGGAGTGAGGGAAGCAGGTGGTGAGTGTGATTGGAGTGAGGGAAGAAGGTGGTGAGTGTGATTGGAGTGAGGGAAGAAGGTGGTGAGTATGATTGGAGTGAGGGAAGAAGGTGGTGAGTATGATTGGAGTGAGGGAAGCAGGTGGTGAGTGTGATTGGAGTGAGGGGAGCAGATGGTGAGTGTGATTTGAATGAGCAGAGCAGGTGGTGAGTGTGATTGGAGTGAGGGAAGAAGGTGGTGAGTGTGATTGGAATGAGGGAAGAAGGTGGTGAGTGTGATTGGAGTGAGGGGAGCAGGTGGTGAGTGTGATTGGACTGAGGGAAGAAGGTGGTGAGTATGACTGGAGTGAGGGAAGAAGGTGGTGAGTGTAATTGGAGTGACGGAAGAAGGTGGTGAGTGTGATTGGAGTGAGGGAAGAAGGTGGTGAGTGTGATTGGAGTGAGGGAAGAAGGTGGTGAGTGTGATTGGAGTGAGGGAAGAAGGTGGTGAGTGTGATTGGAGTGAGGGAAGAAGGTGGTGAGCGTGATTGGAGTGAGGGAAGAAGGTGGTGAATGTGATTGGAGAGAGGGAAGAAGGTGGTGAGTGTGATTGGAGTGAGGGGAGCAGATGGTGAGTGTGATTGGAGTGAGGGAAGTAGGTGGTGAGTCTCATAGGAGTCAGGGAAGCAGATGGTTAGTGTGATTGGAGTGAGGGAAGAAGGTGGTGAGTGTGATTGGAGTGAGGGGAGCAGATGGTTAGTGTGATTGGAGTGAGGGAAGAAGGTGGTGAGTGTGATTGGAGTGAGGGAAGAAGGTGGTGAGTGTGATTGGAGTGAGGGAAGAAGGTGGTGAGGGTGATTGGAGTGAGGGAAGAAGGTGGTGAGTGTGATTGGAGTGAGGGAAGAAGGTGGTGAGTGTGATTGGAGTGAGGGATGCAGGTGGTGAGGGTGATTGGAGTGAGGGAAGAAGGTGGTGAGTGTGCTTGGAGTCAGGGAAGAAGGTGGTGAGTGTGATTGGAGTGAGGGAAGAAGGTGGTGAGTCTGATTGGAGTGAGGGGAGCAGATGGTTAGTGTGATTGGAGTGAGGGAAGAAGGTGGTGAGTGTGATTGGAGTGAGGGAAGAAGGTGGTGAGTGTGATTGGAGTGAGGGATGCAGGTGGTGAGGGTGATTGGAGTGAGGGAAGAAGGTGGTGAGTGTGATTGGAGTCAGGGAAGAAGGTGGTGAGTGTGATTGGAGTGAGGGAAGAAGGTGGTGAGTCTGATTGGAGTGAGGGGAGCAGATGGTTAGTGTGATTGGAGTGAGGGAAGAAGGTGGTGAGTGTGATTGGAGTGAGGGAAGAAGGTGGTGAGTGTGATTGGAGTGAGGGATGCAGGTGGTGAGGGTGATTGGAGTGAGGGAAGCAGATGGTGAGGGTGATTGGAGTGAGGGATGCAGGTGGGGAGTGTGATTGGAGTGAGGGGAGACGATGGTGAGGGTGATTGGAGTGAGGGATGCAGGTGGTGAGTGTGATTGGAGTGAGGGGAGCAGATGGTTAGTGTGATTGGTGTGAGGGCAGCTGATGGTGAGTGTAGTTGGAGTGAGGGAATCAGGTGGTGAGTGTGATTGGAGTGAGGGAAGCAGGTGGTGAGTGTGATTGGTGTGAGGGGAGCAGATGGTGAGTGTGATTGGAGTGAGGGAAGAAGGTGGTGAGTGTAATTGGAGTGAGGGGAGCAGATGGTGAGTGTGATTGGTGTGAGGGGAGCTGATGGTGAGTGTGGTTGGAGTGAGGGGAGCTGATGGTGAGTGTGATTGGAGTGAGGGGAGCTGATGGTGAGTGTGGTTGGAGTGAGGGGAGCTGATGGTGAGTGTGATTGGTGTGAGGGGAGCTGATGGTGAGTGTGATTGGAGTGAGGGGAGCTGATGGTGAGTGTGATTGGAGTGAGGGGAGCTGATGGTGAGAGTGATTGGAGTGAGGGGAGCAGATGGTGAGTGTGATTGGTGTGAGGGGAGCTGATGGTGAGTGTGGTTGGAGTGAGGGGAGCTGATGGTGAGTGTGATTGGAGTGAGGGGAGCTGATGGTGAGTGTGGTTGGAGTGAGGGGAGCTGATGGTGAGTGTGATTGGTGTGAGGGGAGCTGATGGTGAAAGTGATTGGTGTGAGGGGAGTTGATGGTGAGTGTGGTTGGAGTGAGGGGAGCTGATGGTGAGTGTGATTGGTGTGAGGGGAGCTGATCGTGAGTGTGATTGGTGTGAGGGAAGCAGGTGGTGAGTGTGATTGGTGTGAGGGGAGCTGATGGTGAGTGTGGTTGGAGTGAGGGGAGCTGATGGTGAGTGTGATTGGAGTGAGGGGAGCAGGTGGTGAGTGTGATTGGAGTGAGGGGAGCTGATGGTGAGTGTGATTGGTGTGAGGGGAGCTGATGGTGAGTGTGATTGGTGTGAGGGGAGCAGGTGGTGAGTGTGGTTGGAGTGAGGGGAGCTGATGGTGAGTGTGATTGGTGAGGGGAGCAGGTGGTGAGTGTGATTGGAGTGAGGGGAGCTGATGTTGAGTGTGATTGGTGTGAGGGGAGCTGATGGTGAGTGTGATTGGAGTGAGGGAAGCAGGTGGTGAGTGTGATTGGTGTGAGGGGAGCTGAAGGTGAGTGTGATTGGAGTGAGGGAAGCAGGTGGTGAGTGTGATTGGTGTGAGGGGAGCTGATGGTGAGTGTGATTGGTGTGAGGGGAGCTGATGGTGAGTGTGATTGGTGTGAGGGGAGCTGATGGTGAGTGTGATTGGAGTGAGGGAAGCAGGTGGTGAGTGTGATTGGAGTGAGGGGAGCTGATGGTGAATGTGATTGGAGTGAGGGAAGCAGGTGGTGAGTGTGATTGGTGTGAGGGAAGCAGGTGGTGAGTGTGATTGGTGTGAGGGGAGCTGATGGTGAATGTGATTGGAGTGAGGGAAGCAGGTGGTGAGTGTGATTGGTGTGAGGGGAGCTGATGGTGAGTGTGATTGGAGTGAGGGGAGCTGATGGTGAGTGTGATTGGAGTGAGGGGAGCTGATGGTGAGAGTGATTGGAGTGAGGGGAGCTGATGGTGAATGTGATTGGAGTGAGGGGAGCAGGTGGTGAGTGTGATTGGTGTGAGGGGAGCTGATGGTGAGTGTGATTGGAGTGAGGGAAGCAGGTGGTGAGTGTGATTGGTGTGAGGGGAGCTGATGGTGAGTGTGATTGGTGTGAGGGGAGCTGATGGTGAGTGTGATTGGTGTGAGGGGAGCTGATGGTGAGTGTGGTTGGAGTGAGGGAAGCAGGTGGTGAGTGTGATTGGAGCGAGGGAAGCAGGTGGTGAGTGTGATTGGTGTGAGGGGAGCTGATGGTGAGTGTGATTGGAGTGAGGGGAGCTGATGGTGAGTGTGGTTGGAGTGAGGGGAGCTGATGGTGAGTGTGATTGGAGTGAGGGGAGCAGGTGGTGAGTGTGGTTGGTGTGAGGGCCAGGGGAAGGGGAGTGGTTAGTTTCGGAGAAAGGGATATTAGGCTGTGATTGAACATCAGGTTGCAGTAAGTTGATGATGGATGATTAGGTCTGTTGTATACCAGGGCTTCTTGACTATTGATTTGAGGTGGAGACTGTAATGGGAGTGAGGGACTGCAAATGATTTGCTGGGACCAAGGACATTAACGGCAGAGATGAGGGTACAATTTTGCAAGTTGACTGCTGCAGAACAGTGACGTGAATAACATTGAATTTACAGCACAGAACAGACCATTCGGCCTGTTATAGACAGGTGGGAAATGGTGTGACTGGTCTCCACTGATTACCTTCCAACTGACAACACATAGTATTTTGTTTAAATCAGTGATTCAGCCCCTGTGTTTTGTTGGCTAAAGAAACTGAGGGGTTTGTTCATGAGTTTAAACAGAAGATTAAATATTTATTCAACAATAATCACCTCGTGTTTATCCACCCTGCCCTTAAATGTATCGATACTATTCGCCTCAACCACTCCCTGTGGTAGAGAGTTCCACATTCTCACCACTCTCTGAGTAAAGATGTTTCTCCTGAATTCCCGATTGCCTCTAGTTTTAGACTCCCTCACAAGTGGAAACATCTTCTCTATGTCTACCCCATTGAACCCCTTCATCATTTTAAAGATCTCAGTGAGGTCACCCCTCAGCCTCTCAGCCTGTTCAGTATTTCCTGTTAGTTATAACCTCTTACTTCTGGTATCATCCCTGTAAATCATTTTTGCACCTTCTGCATTGCCTCTATATTAATATCTTGACCAGAATTGGGCACCATATAATTGTACTCTAAATAAGGTTTTAGATAAAGTTACCATAACTTCACTGCTTTTCAATTCTGTCCCTCTAAAAATCAACCCAAGTGCTTGATTTGCATTTTTATGGCCTTATTAACCTGTGTTACTAATGTTAGTGATTTGTGTATCTGTGCCCTCACGTCCATCTGCTCCTCTACCCCATTTAGATTCGTATCCGTATTCTTCCTACCTAAATGCACCACCTCACACTTACCCATGTTGTAATCAGTTTGCCAATTACATGCCCATTCTGCTAGTATGATGTTGTGATGGGTGTGAACCTGAGGAGGGGGAGTTAGGATTTTGAGAATGAATCTGTAAGGGAGTTAGAGGGAAGCTTTCCTCCACAGGATGGTGAGTAGTGAGTTTGTGGGAAAGAATGGGAGGTTTATAGGTGGTAAAGAAGATGAGGAAGTAATCCGAGATAGTCTCGCTGATGATTAAGACCTCAGGAGCAGACCAGTAAGGTTGAGGAGGTGAGGTTGGTTACAGGCGAGGTGGCGGAGGGGAGGTGATGGGGGGAGGGGTGGAGTGGGGGGGGGGGGAAGATTTACTGTAAAGGGAGAAACTGAGAGACGACAGGAGGATAGAGAGAATGACATGTTTACAAAGTGAGGTGGGAACAGAATGGAAAAGGTGCTTCCAAAGTAAGCATTTGGTTCAAGTGGGAATTAAGAGCAGAGAGGAAACACTGTAGCAGAATAGTTTAATTGAAACTGAAGCAGATAAACTTAAAACTAAACTATAACATAATGAAAGCTTACAGTAAGGGTAGAACAGGAAGGGTGGGTGATATGTATTTCTTGTAGGATGTTGCCACAGATGTTGATTCAAGCAAACATATCTGCAGGAAATGTCTCCAACTGAAAATTCTTGAGTTCAATATCAAAATTGAGTAGGAATAATAAAATCATTGTTCTAGGAATTGTTAATTATCTGCTCATTAATTGGGACAGGAGGAAATGGAGATCATGGAATGGAGTTTCTAAAACATATGCAAGACTCCTTCCTTGAGCAGTACATACACATTCCTACAAGAGGAGAGGTGTTACTGGACTTGACACCAAGAAACAAAATTGATCAGGTCGATGAGTTAAATGTAGGTGGAACACCTTGGGAACAGTGACCACAATGGGATAATGTTTCAGGTCCAAATAATAAAAAAACTTGCATTTCTATAGCACCTTTCATGACCTCAGGACATCCCAAAGTGCTTTACAGCCAATGAAGTATTTTTGAAGTGTAATCCCTGTTGTAGGAAATGCAGCAACCAATTTATGCACAGCAAGATCCTACAAACAGCAACATGGTAATGACCAAATAATATGCTTGTGATATTGATTTGGGGATAAATATTTGCCAGGACACTGGGGAGAACGCCCCTGCTCTTTGAAATAGCACCATGGGATCTTTTACATCCACCTGAGGGGGCAGACAGGGTTAATAAGAAAGACAGCACCCCTGACAGTGCAGCACTCCCTCAGTATCGCACTGGACTGTCAGCCTGGATTTTTGTGCTCAAGTCCTGGAGTGAGACTTGAACCCAGAACCTCCTGACTCAGAGGCAAGAGTGCTACCCACTGACACTAGAAAGTGAGTAATTTAATACAAAATAAAGGCATCTTGGAACTGGGAGGATTTAAAAAATATGAGGGGTAAGCTAGTTGAGATGAAGTGTGTTGTATGATGGCCTTTAAGAGTGATGTCCCTTTAAGATCTTTGTATGCTAATAAGGTAAGTACCAGGATGCAGTCATGTGATGACAAGCCAGGGTCACTCTGCAACTGTAACATCCAGAGTAAGGTGTTGTAAATAGTTTGCTCTGTACTGTACATAATAGTTTAGCTGTAATAAACCTGTCTGAGATCTTCAACCAACTGGACTCCATGCATCTCATTTGTATTGTATCAGACAAGATAAAGAACTCATTACAAGATGGAAAGAGAAATTGACACATAAGAATATAAATCAATTCTGGGATGTCTTCAAAAATGAGATTGCAAAGGTACAGAGTAAATGTATACTATTATAAAGGAGACTATTCAACTTTCAGGTTGAATAAAGAGATTAGAAACAAAAACAAATTTGAATTAGGGAGTAATAGGGCCTATTGATATGATAAAAATATAAAAATTAAAGGAGATTACTGGAAAATGGTTAAGAGAGGGTTAAGCAGAAGAAATCACTAACAGCCAGTGGGCAGATACAAAAAGTGATCAGAAAAGGTTAATAGAATGTTGGCCTTTATCTCAAAGCAACTGGAATACAAAGGAGAGGAAGTGATGCTTTCCCATTGTCTAGAGTCTCGGTCAGATCCCACTGGAGTAACTGTGTTCAGTTCTGGTCACTGCATCTCAGGAAAGGCCTTGGAGGGGATGTTGCACCGATTCACTGGAATGATACCAGGGCTCAAAAGGGTTAAATGATGCAGGTGTATAAACTTGGTTTGTATTCCTTTGAGTTTAGATGATTGAGGGGTGATTTAATTGAGGCATTTAAAATGATACAGAGATTTGATAGAGTAGATAGATTGGTCCTATATCAGAGGGATTAGTTTCTTTCAGGTGTGAAATCAGGAAGCACTTTTTCACACACAAAGGGCTGCAGAAATCTGAACCCTTTCCACAAAAGCCTGTGAATGCT
The DNA here is from genome assembly GCF_036365525.1 of Heterodontus francisci. Taxonomy (NCBI): domain Eukaryota; kingdom Metazoa; phylum Chordata; class Chondrichthyes; order Heterodontiformes; family Heterodontidae; genus Heterodontus; species Heterodontus francisci. The sequence continues at coordinate 285,257,759 of NC_090371.1, forward strand.
GTGGGTCAATTAAAACTTTCAAGTTTGAGATTGACAAATTTTTATTAAAGGTACACAGGGATATGGATTAAGGTGGGGGCTAAATGGAATGGAACAGCAGATCAGCCATGATTGAATAGTGGAACAGGTTCAAGGGGATGAATGGCCTCATCCTGTTGCTACGATTAAAGAGGTATTTAAGCTTGGGATGGTGGCAGGGAAACAGGTAGCCTGAGGAATAGTGGCAAATGGGAGGAGTTTAAAAACTTCTCAACTGTAATAAAAAGATGATTCTCTCTACTTTCCTTTAACTAACTATATGGAGATTACTGCATCCCTACCTTGTTTTTGAAAGCCCAGAGTTGGATGGGTAAAGAGAAAGTGCAGAATTCACCAGGGAGATAAAGTGAAGGAGTTCACTCCCTGTCCTGAGGAAAATGAAGGATATGGTTGGCTCCCAGTCTGGCAACATCTCAATTTTAAAATTCTCATCCTTGTTTTCAAATTCCTCCATGGCCTCATCCCTCCCTATCTCTGAAATCTCCTCCAACCCCACAACCCTCTGAGATCTCTGTGTTCCTCTAATTCTGGCCTCTTGAGCATCCCCGATTTTAATCGTTCCACCATTGGTGGCTGTGTCTTCAACTGCTTGGGCCCTAAGCTCTGGAATTCCCTCCATAAACCTTTCCACCTCTCTCTCTCTCTCTCCTCCATTAAGATTCTCCTTAAAAGCAACCTCTTTGAACAAGCTTTTGGTCATCTGATCTAATATCTCCTTATGTGGTTCAGTGTCAATTTTTGCTTTATAACATTCCTGTGAAGTGGCTTGGGAACTTCTGCTACATTAAAGGTGTTATATAAATTAAAATTGTTGTTGTTAAGAGTGTAAGGGGTGAGAGCTTGCCCTGGCACCAAAAAACGCCTTGAGAGTCAGATGTCTTGTTCAAACGAGCGATCTTTATCACGAGCATGCAAGGAGAAGTCCTACTCTCACGCATGATTGTAGGGATTCTACTAGTCCAATGTTTCAGTAGTCATTTTATACAGTTAGAGGAGGTTTACTTGGCGAGCTGTTTCTTCAATTACATCATCTCCCATCTACTGTCTTCCCCAATCTCATCCTGCCTTCATTATATTATTCACCGCGTCAACCTCCTGATTAGGTTATTCATGTGATTCGGGTGTCTAACGGGAAAACTTTTCTCAAGTTTGAGGGGCCTAAGTTACATCAAGTATCCATGACCCCCATGCACCAGTCTCCCCTAACAAGAGTCTCCAGGGTTTGACGATTACTCACATGACACTGCTGTGAGCAACTCAGGAGAAAAATCACAGAAGCGTTAATCACATAGTGGCCGGGATTTTATACGGGCAACAGGGGTCCCAACCTCTGTCAAAAGTGATGCTGAGAACCCCGCATCGCCCCTTCTGTGGGAGGCCTGCTGAATCAAGTGCCTTCCACAGAATCAAGGACTTCAGCGATGGAAGTACTGCCCTCTGAGTAGCGCCACCCCAGAGGCAGTGGCTGCTGTCAGTGGAGCACCCACTGGAGGCCTAGGAGTGGTGTTGGACCCAGGCCACAAGTAGGTCAGGGTGGGAGGGGTCTTGCTGGGTGGGGGTCACGGGGGTGTACGGGGGTCAGCAGCAAGGGCAGCGGGGTGCGGCTCTCAGCGGCCCCCCCACTTCCCGATGCCAGTTACCTCTTCAGGCACTAAATGCCTTTTAACGAGGGTCACCCTGGAGTCGGAAAGCAACCCGCACGGTTTTTCTTGCTTTGCTTCCTGTGCAGTGACAGGCCCGCCCACCGCTCAGCTAGTTGCGGCACCGATGGCATGTGGCCTTAATTGGGCTTAAATTGCCCAATTAAGGGTTTCAATAGGTGGCAATTGGCCCGTTCACAGGCCTTCTTGGACTTATCCTGGACTTGGACTTAATATTGGTGAAGACAAGAAAGTGGTCACTCCCATCCCACCTGATTATATGCTCTCCCTGCTTCCAAATCCTCCATGGGGGAAAGCATTAAAATCCTTCCAGTATGTTTTCTTTAACTTTCCTTGATCATTTCTGTTTATTAATTATAACAAAGAAGACGAGGAAAACATTCAACATCCAGTTGGGTAACAAAGAGTCTTTTCACTTCCCAATGGGTCATGGGAAGGCGGGGCACTCTAATGATGGATGTGTTGGGTGACCAGTGGCAGGAAAGTGGGGAGTTGTAGCAATTGAAGGCAAGAGGTCATGTGATGTAATCTCCAGGAACACATTTAATGAGAGTTGGCAACCACCCGCCACCTCCACCCCAGTTGGAGCCCATTTTTAGCAGGATACCTGTGACAGAATGTGATGTGTTATCCAATACACGTGCTGTGGCAGTACCCATTGATGGGGACAGGATTAGCCTTGTTAGAAGCAGTGTAACATTGGCTGTATTTAATCTCGACTATTGTTTTTTCTATTCAGTGGTGAAATAAATTCATTTTTAGCTTTGGCAGTAAAATATAAAGCAAAGGAATAGAAAATCAGCAATTGAAAATCTCTCCCAATCAGATCTTTGCTCAAAAATGGGAGGTTGACTCCAAGTCCAGACACCATGTGCTGTGGAGTGGCAGGCTTTTGATTGGTCAAAATGAACATTTGGAGAAAGTGGACTTGCCCCAGTCATCAATCCCCACCCACGCAGAGTCTGCCCTTGCCCGTTTTCCACAGCCCACTGCCAGTTACACCTCTCAGCTGACATTCCACAGTACCAGGAGGGTTGCCAACTCTTGTTGGACACCTCCCTGGAGGTTTCACCACCACCCTGCTCCCCGCACTCCTGCCATTGGTCAGTCAGCTGACACGTGCATGTTCTTGGTGTCCAGCCTGCCCACAGCCAATCAGAAAGCGAACAGTCAATGGATGATTCTTCACTGTCAGTCAAATACCCCAGTGATTTTTCTTCTGGGTTTTTCCTTGAAGTATCCATGGGATTAATAATTCCTGGAGGGTTGGTAACCTTAACAGCAAGTGATGTTTGACTCTCCTGCTTCTTCCTTCTATTACTCATCCTGAGGATGGAGGTTTCTGCAAAGCTATCACACCTGAATGTGCCAATATGAAAATACAATTTCTGAGTACTGACTTGAGCTGAGAACCTGAAGCAGATGATTGTTTACAAGGCGCTGCTCGATACGGAGAAACATAAACTGGTTGTTATATTTTACCAAACTCTGTCACAGCGTGTGTGTGTATTTGTGTTTTCCTTTGCATCCCTATTGTATTGTCAAAAATGATGTGTGACCAGCTTTTCGCAACACCGATGGATCTGATAACATACATTCTATAAACAACTCCCTGAGTCAGAGCTCAGTGTGAACCTGTCCTCTCTCAGATTGCTCCAGGAATACAGATTGTTCTCAGTGCCCATGATCCACCACCCTGTCTCTCCCAGAGTACAGGCAGCAAATAGAAAATAGCATGCAGTCTTTTTCAACTTCTGTTCACAGGGGGACACGTTTCATGGGGATCTCTGGACACCTTCAATTTTTATATTAAAAATTGCACATTCTGACTTATTTCGAACAATTTTTTAAATTCACATTTAAACTGAGATCATTCAAAGGAAAACTAGGTGAGATCTGTTGTTGTGGGTTGCTGCTTTTCTGGGTTATTGAGGGAATCTACCGATCGGGACGTATTCCAGTATTTCCCTCAGACTGTGCCCCCTCCCCCCCTCAGCCCCTCATCCCTTGCCCCCTCCCCCTCTCCCCCTTGCCCCCTTCACCCCCTCACTCTCACCCCTCACCCTCATCCCCTCACCCCCTCCCTCCTCACCCCCTCCCCATTGCTCCCTTCACCTCCCTTGCACCCTCACCCCCTTTCCCCTCGACCCCCCTCGCCACTTCCTCCCCACCCCCTCCCTCCTCACCCCCACACCCCCTCCCCCTCACCTCTTCCCCCTCACCCCCCCTCACCCCCTCCCCTTGCCCCCTCACCTCCTCCCCCCTCGCCCCCTCTCCCCCTCGTCCCTTCTCTGAGATTCACACAAATCAACATTTTAAAATTATATCATGTAACAAATCAAAAGAGAGAGAAGTAGAGAGTGAACAAGCAATAATTTACCATCTTTCTTTATTATTGAGCGTGTCATTGTGTTGGAACATTTTACACCTAGTGCAATTGGATATGACCAGAAAACAAGACCAGGGCGAGTATAATAATCCTGGGACCATTTTAAACATTGGTGATCGTGTACATGGGGTGATATCAAATCACACACCCGTTACACACATGCACTTTACCTGCCTGTTACACACCAATTTGTTATACACCCGCCTGACTCCAGTTTCCACAATGGAGGGATGTATAATGGGTGGGTGTGAAATGGGTGGGTGTATAACAGGTGAGTGTATAACGGCCGGGTGTGTGACAGGCGGACTTACTGATGGCAGCGTACATGACCCAATGATTCTTTGATATGGGGAAGCTGATACAACCTTCAATCATCGCATTATCTGCCCTCCTACAAACTAAAGTAAGAACCTTCCTCTTTTCTTTCCATTCAACAGATAGTTGAGAGGAACTTGCTTACTTTAGTTTGTAAGTGGTGGATAATTGGATGTTTGAAGGTTGGGCAGAATCTTTCTGTCTTTGAAGGTTTTCTGCCATTGGGAACAAATGGGATGGCTCCGTTGGCCGCACGGAGTCACAGTCTTATGGGAGGCAGTGTCCAGATTCCCAAGGCGGGAAGCCACACTGGGAGAGCTGGAGGCTGCTGGGGACCACAATGGTGCCTCAGAATGGAGTCACTCTCTGAAGCGCAATGAAAATGTAAAAATCATTCAGGCCACAGCTGTCAGGACCTCAGTGTAGAAGGAGAAGCCCTCCATGGGATAGCTTTCAGCTGTCGCTGTGCCTCTCTCATCTCAGCTGCTCCATGCTGCAGTGATTAAGAGGATGCCCCTGGTCTGCCAATGGGAGGCCAGCTCCATTTACCGGCCAGGCTTCAACCTCATTGGGTGGCCCGTCCGCCATCCCAACCATCTCAGCAGTGCCATTAACTTGACCCCCAATTAGCCCCCTAATGGACTGATGAAAGGTCACTGACCTGAAACATTAACTCTGCTTCTCTCTCCACAGACGCTGCCAGACCTGCTGAGTATTTCCAGTATTTTCTGTTTTAATTTCAGATTTCCAGTATCCGCAGTATTTTGCTTTTATAATCAGGTCATGCTGAACATACCATATTTGGCACTTTGATAGAAACTTAAATATATAAAGATATATAAATCAGCAGATTGCAACAGCAATTTGGATTCAGCCCAAGAAGACTGAGCTTACTAACTGTAACCTCAAGCATTCTCATTTCCCCGAATTAACTTGCTTGGTTTTAGGTATTATAATTTAAATAAATGAATGTCATTTGTGAAGATATTATTTTACTGCCATTGATCGATCTTGTATAAACCAAGTTGACTAGCTTACACCACTGGTAATGCTTTTATTTTAAATAAGATTAAACTTCTAGCAACAGGTTTCTGGGCACAAATAGTAGAGTAAATCCATAAACAGCACACAATTCCTTCATGACTCAGTGCCTCATAACATGCAACATAGCCACAAAGAAATGCAGGGACCAAAGTTTGATCTCTGATCTGAGTTTCAACAACTTGTGGTTCTTCCTGCCAAATGATTTGATAGATTCCTGATAAAATTTCACAGAATTTACAGCACAGAAACAGGCCATTCGGCCCAACTGGTCTGTGCTGGTGTTTCTGCTCCACACGAGTCTCCTCCCATCCCCTCTTCATCTAACCCTATCCGCACATCTTTCTATTCCTTTCTCCCTCATGTGTTTATCCAGCTTCCCTTTAAATGTATCTATACTATTCACCTCTGTGGAAGCGAGATCCACATTCTCAACACTCTCTGGGTAAAGAAGTTTCCCTGAATTCCTGATTGGATTTTATTAGTCTAGAGAAAAGAACCTGAGGCTGTTCAGCCATTCCTGATACTTGTAATCTCTCAGTTCTGGTATCATCTTTGTAAATCACTTTTGCACTTCTCCAGAGCCTCAATATCTTTTTTGTAATATGGAGACTAGAACTGTACACAGTGCTCCAAGTGTGGTCTGAGCAAGGTTCTATATATGTTTAACATAACTTCTATGCTTTTCAATTCTGGGAACATAGGAATATAGGAAATAGGAGCAGGAGCCTGCTCCACCATTCAACTAGATCATGGCTGATCTTCAACGCCATTTTCCGCACTATCCCCATATGCCTTGATATCTTTATTATCTAAAAATCTATTGATCTCTGTCTTGAACATATTCAATGACTGAGCCTCCACAGCCCTCTGAGTGAAGAAATTCCTCCTCATCTCAGTCTTAAATGGCCTACCTCTTATTCTGAGACTGTGTCCTCTGGTTCTAGATCTGCCCCCACACCCCCATCCCCCAGCCAGGGGAAACATTCTTCCTGCATCAACCCTGTCGAGTCCTGAAAGAATTTTGCATACTTCAATGAGATCACTTCTCATTCTTCTAAACTCTAGAGAAAAAAGGCCCAGTCTCCTCAATCTCTCCTCATAGGAAAATCCTGCCATCTCAGGAATCAGTCTGGTGAATCTGTAATTGTACCACCGCCCCCACACAGTGGAGGTGCTCCAGTGCCACTTCTGGCAGAGTGATGTAATTACAGTGTGACAAGTTTACATAGCCCTTTTCCATTATGAATGTGAAAATAGGAATTTATAATGGAAATCTATAAATAAAAACTGAACGTATGATGTTAAAATGAAGACTTAATTTATGTCTACTTATCTTGGATCCAATTATCTCAAGGCCTCTAATCCTCTTTCACCTGTGGACTGTCAGTGTTGAGAAGTCCATCTAAATATTTGACAGTAGTTTATCAGCAGGAATGCTACGCGCAGGTTTGAGTCCTTAAGACGCGAAGGAGAGAAATGTTGAAAATGGAAGGAAGCTGTTTCTGCCCGGGCTCCCCCAGGTCAAGAATTCCTGTGCCTCCAATGCTCAAGAACCTGCAGATCTAGAATTGGATTGTTTAGCCACCAGTGAGTGTGCCAGCACCCATAGAGCCGAGTCTTTCCTGATCTTCGTTTGCGAAGAACTAGCCATCATCATCATCATCATCATCAACTGAACACAATGTAACCACCCAATGTAACTCCATGTGGTTAAATGTTGCACTTCAATAATGATGGGATAATAATTTTGTATTTTGTGAAAATGCCCCTCATAAATCATCAACATTTATGGCAGGAAATTGCTGTATGAAGCTAGATCTAGGGGATTACCTAGACATTTCCTGACAATAAATACCGCTGTCTATTGGATATATTTCCCACCAATAAGCAGATTTGTTGAATTGTACCTGGGCAGCAATAATATTTGTGTTGCTTCCATTGGCACCAGTTAGACTTTCCATGGTGCCATTGTCAGAGTTGCAAGTTTCATTTTGCTGGATTTTCATTGAGGTGCTACCATCCTTCTCATGGACAAGATGTTTCCCAGGAAGATTAGAATGACTGTGATTCAAATCAAGAAAGAGGAGAGAAGTACATTTACAAGACAACATCACTTCCAGTTTCAGCTGTAAGTAACTTTCCAGATGAATGACAAATACAGAAATCTGTTAACGTTCTCTGTCAAGTTAACGCCATTCATTTATCAGGGATGAGGCTCAAATCTAGTACTCCAAACTGACCTAAATTAGATCCGTTCATATTAAAAATATAAAGGAACTCAAGGAGGGAGAAAGTTTACTTTGCAGAGATCGGTCAATTTATTAGGAAAAAATACAACCCAATTGTTCCAATGATTGATTCCCATTTGAACATTGCTAAATGATTATCTGTTGGTTTAGCTCAACAGGCAGTTCTGTTGTCTTTGAATCAGAAGTCTGATTTTCAGAATTTCAGCGCATAATTTGGAAATTCTTTGGAGCTTCTCCTGTTCCACTGCCGAGACTTTGGCAGATGTTGGGTGAAACCCCAATTATGCACATAAGTGGGGTTTCCACAAGAAGTTATGGAGTGAGCGAAGCCTTGAAGACAAACCCCAAAATATGATTGAACCTTCAGTTTGGTGCTGAAAGGATACAGCATTATTCAAGGTGTTATCATTTGGATAGCAAATCCAACTACCCTGTCTCTTCATGCAGACATGAAAGGTCCCATGGCACTGTTTGAAGGTGAACTCTGCCCAACATTCCTGCCTCAACCAATAGCAGTTTTGTTTGCTATTTGTGGGACTGTGATGTCTGCAGATTAGCTGCTGCATTTGCTTACATAACAACATGGCCTGCATTTCAAAAAAGAAAGGAAAACTTGCATTTATATAGTGCCTTTCATGACCTCAGGACATCCCAAAACACTTTACAGTCAATGAACTACTTTGAAGTGTAATCACTTTTGTAATGTAGGAAACATGGCAGCAAATTTGTGCACAGCAAGATCCCATAAACAGTAAACCGGTAAATTTTAATTTTAATTTTTAATTTTAGAGATACAGCACTGAAAGCGGTAACATACAGCAGATCCTGGAAGTCTGAAATAAAAACATAAAAATGCTGGAAATTCTCAGCAGGCCTGGCAACATTTGTCGAGAGAGAAACAGAGCTAACGTTTCAGGTCTGTGACTATCATCAGAATTTGGCTGATGTTGGTGTTTATGCTCCAAACGAGCCTCCTTCCAGCCCTCTTAACCTAAACCCATCCACACATCTTTCTATTCCTTTCTCCCTCCTCTCTTTATCTAGCTCCTCCTGAAATGTATCTAAACGATTCACCTCAACCACTCCCTGTGGTAACAAGTTCCACATTCTCACCACGCTCTGGATAAAGAGGTTTCTCCTGAATTCCCTACTGGATTTATTAGTGACTATTTTATTTTTATGGCCTCAGGTTTTTGTCTCCCCCACAAATGGAAACATCTTCTCTGTGTCGATCCTATCAAACCCTTTGGTAATTTTAAAGATTTCTATCAGGTAACCACTCAGTTTTCTCTGTTCTATAGAAAGATATATACCGTTTCTTTCCAGCAGCCTTCTGTTTTCGAGCAGTGACCAAGCTGTCACATAACCACCGAGCAGTATCCCTGCAGCTGGCCTCCAAAATTCAGATTTCCATCTCCTGATTCAAGATACAGGACCCCTGTCAAGAGGCACATCTGTGATTAGAGAACATTGAGCTTCATAAAAGTGGCCTCAAGCAGGAAATATAGACAAATTCAGGTCACGTCAATGAGACTGAACTTCTCCACCGCATTATCATTCAGGAGCAGGAACACTGAAAAAAATCAGCCCTATTTAGAGTTTTTTATTGATTTGTTCATAGAATGTGAGCATCACTGGGCATTTATTGCCCATCCCTAATTGCCCTTGAGAAGGTGGTGGTGAGCTGCCTTCTTGAACCGCTGCAGTCCATTTGGTGTAGGTAGACCCACGGTGTTGTTAGGAAGGGAGTTCCAGGATTTTGACCCAGCGACAGTGAAGGAACGGTGATATAGTTCCAAGTCAGGATGGTGTGTAGCTTGGAGGGGAACTTGCAGGTGGTGATGTTCCCATGTGTCTGCTGCCCTTGTCCTTCTAGGTGGTAGAGGTCGCGGGTTTGGAAGGTGCTGTCGAAACAGCCTTGGTGTGTTGCTGCAGTGCATCTTGTAGGTGGTACACACTAAAACACTTCTTACAAGCCTTTAAACTTAAACAGAGTACTAATAAACACGTGCTGGTAGTGGAGGAAGTGAATGTTTAAGGCATACTTATATTTCAAAACCAGTCAATTTCAGCATGAGTATGTAGAATTTGACTTTGGCAATGAGTATTCTGAGTAACTCTCAAATAAGATTTAAACGTTTCTATATTTTATGGGACTGAGATAAAAAGTTCAGGTTCAACACTAGCACAGAAATGCCATCTAGTGCCCCAACCGAGTGCGATCAAAGAAATAAAGACTTGCATTTCGATAGCGTCTTTTACAACTTCAGGATGTGCCAAAGTGCTTCACAGCCAATGAGGTCCTTCTTAAAGTGTAGCCACTGTTATAATGCAGGAAACACAGCAGCCAATTTGTGCACTGCAAGTTCCCACAAACAGTAATATGATAATAACCAGATAATCTGATTTTAGTGATATTGGCTGAGGGATAAATATTGAACCAGGAAACCGGGGAGAACACCCCTGCTCTTCTTCCAAATAGTGCAGTGGAATGTTCTGCACTGTCGGAGGGTCAGTACTGAGGGAGTGCTGCACTGTCAGAGGGTCAGTACTGAGGGAGTGCTGCACTGTTGGAGGGTCAGTACTGAGGGAGTGCTGCACTGTCAGAGGGTCAATACTGAGGGAGTGCTGCACTGTCGGAGGGTCAGTACTGAGGGAGCGCTGCACTGTTGGAGGGTCAGTACAGAGGGAGCGCTGCACTGTCGGAGAGTCAGTACTGAGCAGGCGCTGCACTGTCGGAGGGTCAGTACTGAGGGAGTGCTGCACTGTCAGAGGGTCAATACTGAGGGAGTGCTGCACTGTCAGAGGGTCAGTACTGAGGGAGCGCTGCACTGTTGGAGGGTCAGTACAGAGGGAGCGCTGCACTGTCGGAGGGTCAGTACTGAGGGAGTGCTGCACTGTCAGAGGGTCAATACTGAGGGAGTGCTGCACTGTCAGAGGGTCAATACTGAGGGAGTGCTGCACTGTCAGAGGGTCAGTACTGAGGGAGCGCTGCACTGTTGGAGGGTCAGTACAGAGGGAGCGCTGCACTGTCGGAGAGTCAGTACTGAGCAGGCGCTGCACTGTCGGAGGGTCAGTACTGAGGGAGTGCTGCACTGTCAGAGGGTCAATACTGAGGGAGTGCTGCACTGTCAGAGGGTCAGTACTGAGGGAGCGCTGCACTGTTGGAGGGTCAGTACAGAGGGAGCGCTGCACTGTCGGAGGGTCAGTACTGAGCAGGCGCTGCACTGTCGGAGGGTCAGTACTGAGGGAGTGCTGCACTGTTGGAGGGTCAGTACATGAGGGAGCGCTGCACTGTCGGAGGGTCAGTACATGAGGGAGCGCTGCACTGTCGGAGGGTCAGTACTGAGGGAGTGCTGCACTGTCGGAGGGTCAGTACATGAGGGAGCGCTGCACTGTCGGAGGGTCAGTACTGAGGGAGTGCTGCACTGTCGGAGAGTCAGTACTGAGGGAGTGCTGCACTGTCAGAGGGTCAGTACTGAGGGAGTGCTGCACTGTCAGAGGGTCAGTACTGAGGGAGTGCTGCACTGTCAGAGGGTCAGTACTGAGGGAGTGCTGCACTGTCGGAGGGTCAGTACTGAGGGAGTGCTGCACTGTCAGAGGGTCAGTACTGAGGGAGTGCTGCACTGTCGGAGGGTCAGTACTGAGGGAGTGCTGCACTGTCAGAGGGTCAGTACTGAGGGACAGTACTGAGGGAGTGCTGCACTGTCGGAGGGTCAGTACTGAGGGAGTGCTGCACTGTCGGAGGGTCAGTACTGAGGGAGCGCTGCACTGTCGGAGGGTCAGTACATGAGGGAGCGCTGCACTGTCGGAGGGTCAGTACTGAGGGAGCGCTGCACTGTCGGAGGGTCAGTACATGAGGGAGCGCTGCACTGTCGGAGGGTCAGTACTGAGGGAGTGCTGCACTGTCGGAGGGTCAGTACTGAGGGAGTGCTGCACTGTTTGAAGTGCCATCTTTGTAATAAGGCCTCCTCGCCGGTGGATTTAAAAGATTCCATGGCCACTATTTCTTTATTTGCCTTCAAAGGCCTCCTAAAACATTAGAGGGAGTTTTACCAATACTATTCCCCTCCACCCACCCTGCCTATGACAGGTGGCAGAGGGTTGGGGGGGGGGTGTTAAATCGTCAAATTTGCTAAACCCACTCCCAACTCACCACACAAGGAGCTGTTTCTGTTTTAACAGTGTTGGGTTTCAAATTTTGCTCTAGATTGGTGGCTCTGTCTTTGGAATATTTCTGTGAGACTCCTTTCCTGAGATTTTGATGAAGATTTGAAGTGAATGTCTGTTGCACGGGTTTGCCAGGGCTCAGGAAGCTAAGGAAATAAAAGGATGCAGCAACAGTGGATCCAGTGGGATTTGCGGTTTGTAGCACTGCTTGTGGGTCAAGAGGAGCAGAGTGTTTCCCCCAACCAACAAGCAAATCGTCTGCCACAATTGGCTGACCAACCTTCCCCCTCCAAATCTCTGGCTTCTCCCAGCTCCCCGCTCCCTCACGAATGCCAGTGTACCCTCACCAAACCCCGATTTTTCAAGCTGCATCCTTCTTCTGCTGGCATTCCGAGCCAGAAGGTCAATCTAGCCAGTTACTGGACAGGAAATGGAGTTACAAAAATGATATTGTGATCCTGCCATTAAATTCAGCAACAGCTCTGTCTTCCTGGGATTTCCAGGTTTCCCTGCACTCATCCCACAAACATGCTCCCTCACCATAATAAATATTAGGACAACTTTGCTCCCCCTCATCCCCCAACCTAAATTTCACCAGCTCCTGGTTCATGACTTCCCTCTGTAAAGTGTTCTGAGATGCACTCGTACATTAGAACCAATATACCAATATAAAGCTGTTTCCCAATCAAATCATTACAGCAATCCTAACACACTGTGTTCTGCTCCATATTTCTAATCTTTCTTTAAAATTTATGCTCAGCACATCTGTGGTGGCAATAAAGGGTGGGGGGGGGGGGGGTGGGGGGGTGGATGAGGGCAAGTAACACATTTCCTGCTTGTTAAGGTGGTGAACTGTGATAAATTGCTGCCCTGGAAAAACATTTGCTAAATTTGACACTTAAGGAAATTTCAGCAATTCCTGCCTGTCTGTAAATTTTTTGTGTTTGTCGGGTTAGGTCAGTAGCAGACAGAAACTCACAATTCGCAAACATTTAGCTTGTATGTGCTTCATAAACCATCCTCCTTCAACAGTGAGTTCCTCAACAGCTACTTCCTGTGATTTACCAAATCATGGGTCCGTTGGTGACGCTGCACAAGTTAATTCCTGATAAGCTCAGTTTTGATTAAGAACAATATATGTTTTCTTGTAACATTTTACTTACATTTCAGTGGAATTGGCTGTGTTTCACATTGCTCAAGACTCTGATAAAAATACTTGCCTTTGTTTTATCAAAATTCATCAACTGTCAGTGACAGCAAGTGGCATTAACCTGATATTATCTGCACACATTACAAAGAAGTGCAGAAATATCTCAAAGTGTATAAATAACATGGGCTTGTGGTTTGATGAAATTTAACCAGAGAATATAATTCATGTTTGGAGAGCAAAGCTCAGTGTTAGGGAGCCAGTGCCTGAACTTGTACAGTTTGGTGGTAGATTGACAGAACACATGAGGATAAGTACAAAGTCATTGCCTATTTCTGCTTGTCCCAAAGCACTGGGATTAACAGCAGAAAAGTGCAGGTTTCTCTGTTCTTGGAGTTATTTTCTTGAATAAATATAGCTGCATTGTCCCAGATTACAGAGCAGGGATATCAGTGCTCACAATTTTATTAATGATTCATTGATGTTGCACTATTGTTTTAATACATATGATGTATCAAAATAATTTTTCTCACTCCCTCCTTTCTAGTCTACATGTTAAATCACAGCACAATTTTGTAAGACTAAATAAGGCAAGCAATTAATCATAGAATCCTAGAATGGTTACAGCACGGAAGGAGGCCATTCTGCCTGTCATGTCCATGCTGGCGCTCTGTACGAGCAACTCACCTGGTCCCACTCCCCCACCTTTTCCCTGTAGCCCTTCAGATTTTTCTCTTCATATAATTATCCAATTTTCCTTTGAAAGCCTCTGTTGAACCTGCCTCCACCACACTCTCAGACAGTGCATTCCAGATCCTAAACACTCACTGAACCTGCCTCCACCACACTCTCAGACAGTGCATTCCAGATCCTAAACACTCACTGAACCTGCCTCCACCACACTCTCAGACAGTGCATTCCAGATCCTAAACACTCACTGAACCTGCCTCCACCACACTCTCAGGCAGTGCATTCCAGATCCTAAACACTCACTGAACCTGCCTCCACCACACTCTCAGACAGTGCATTCCAGATCCTAAACACTCACTGAACCTGCCTCCAGCACACTCTCAGACAGTGCATTCCAGATCCTAAACACTCACTGAACCTGCCTCCACCACACTCTCAGACAGTGCATTCCAGATCCTAAACACTCACTGAACCTGCCTCCACCTCACTCTCAGACAGTGCATTCCAGATCCTAAACACTCACTGAACCTGCCTCCACCACACTCTCAGACAGTGCATTCCAGATCCTAAACACTCACTGAACCTGCCTCCACCACACTCTCAGACAGTGCATTCCAGATCCTAAACACTCACTGAACCTGCCTCCACCACACTCTCAGACTGTGCATTCCAGATCCTAAACACTCACTGAACCTGCCTCCACCACACTCTCAGAGAGTGCATTCCAGATCCTAAACACTCACTGAACCTGCCTCCACCACACTCTCAGACTGTGCATTCCAGATCCTAAACACTCACTGAACCTGCCTCCACCACACTCTCAGAGAGTGCATTCCAGATCCTAAACACTCACTGAACCTGCCTCCACCTCACTCTCAGACAGTGCAATCCAGATTCTAAACACACACTGAACCTGCCTCCACCACACTCTCAGACAGTGCATTCCAGATCCTAAACACTCACTGAACCTGCCTCCACCACACTCTCAGACAGTGCATTCCAGATCCTAAACACTCACTGAACCTGCCTCCACCACACTCTCAGACAGTGCATTCCAGATCCCAAACACTCACTGAACCTGCCTCCACCACACTCTCAGACAGTGCATTCCAGATCCTAAACACTCACTGAACCTGCCTCCACCACACTCTCAGACAGTGCATTCCAGATCCTAAACACTCACTGAAACTGCCTCCACCACACTCTCAGACAGTGCATTCCAGATCCTAAACACTCACTGAACCTGCCTCCACCACACTCTCAGACAGTACATTCCAGATCCTAAACACTCACTGAACCTGCCTCCACCACACTCTCAGACAGTGCATTCCAGATCCTAAACACTCACTGAACCTGCCTCCACCACACTCTCAGACAGTGCATTCCAGATCCTAAACACTCACTGAACCTGCCTCCACCACACTCTCAGACAGTGCATTCCAGATCCTAAACACTCACTGAACCTGCCTCCACCACACTCTCAGACAGTGCATTCCAGATCCTAAACACTCACTGAACCTGCCTCCACCACACTCTCAGACAGTGCATTCCAGATCCTAAACACTCACTGAACCTGCCTCCACCACACTCTCAGAAAGTGCATTCCAGATCCTAAACACTCACTGAACCTGCCTCCACCACACTCTCAGGCAGTGCATTCCAGATCCTAAACACTCACTGAACCTGCCTCCACCACACTCTCAGACAGTACATTCCAGATCCTAAACACTCACTGAACCTGCCTCCACCACACTCTCAGGCAGTGCATTCCAGATCCTAAACACTCACTGAACCTGCCTCCACCACACTCTCAGACAGTGCATTCCAGATCCTAAACACTCACTGAACCTGCCTCCACCACACTCTCAGACAGTGCATTCCAGATCCTAAACACTCACTGAACCTGCCTCCACCACACTCTCAGGCAGTGCATTCCAGATCCTAAACACTCACTGAACCTGCCTCCACCACACTCTCAGACAGTGCGTTCCAGATCCTAAACACACACTGAACCTGCCTCCACCACACTCTCAGACAGTGCATTCCAGATCCTAAACACTCACTGAACCTGCCTCCACCACACTCTCAGACAGTGCATTCCAGATCCTAAACACTCACTGAACCTGCCTCCACCACACTCTCAGACAGTGCATTCCAGATCCTAAACACTCACTGAACCTGCCTCCACCACACTCTCAGACAGTACATTCCAGATCCTAAACACTCACTGAACCTGCCTCCACCACACTCTCAGGCAGTGCATTCCAGATCCTAAACACTCACTGAACCTGCCTCCACCACACTCTCAGACAGTGCATTCCAGATCCTAAACACTCACTGAACCTGCCTCCACCACACTCTCAGACAGTGCATTCCAGATCCTAAACACTCACTGAACCTGCCTCCACCACACTCTCAGGCAGTGCATTCCAGATCCTAAACACTCACTGAACCTGCCTCCACCACACTCTCAGACAGTGCGTTCCAGATCCTAAACACACACTGAACCTGCCTCCACCACACTCTCAGACAGTGCATTCCAGATCCTAAACACTCACTGAACCTGCCTCCACCACACTCTCAGACAGTGCATTCCAGATCCTAAACACTCACTGAACCTGCCTCCACCACACTCTCAGACAGTGCATTCCAGATCCTAAACACTCACTGAACCTGCCTCCACCACACTCTCAGGCAGTGCATTCCAGATCCTAAACACACACTGAACCTGCCTCCACCACACTCTCAGACAGTGCGTTCCAGATCCTAAACACACACTGAACCTGCCTCCACCACACTCTCAGACAGTGCATTCCAGATGCTAAACACTCACTGAACCTGCCTCCACCACACTCTCAGACAGTGCATTCCAGATCCTAAACACTCACTGAACCTGCCTCCACCACACTCTCAGACAGTGCGTTCCAGATCCTAAACACTCACTGAACCTGCCTCCACCACACTCTCTGACAGTGCATTCCAGATCCTAAACACTCACTGAACCTGCCTCCACCACACTCTCAGACAGTGCAATCCAGATCCTAAACACTCACTGAACCTGCCTCCACCACACTCTCAGACAGTGCAATCCAGATCCTAAACACTCACTGAACCTGCCTCCACCACACTCTCAGACAGTACATTCCAGATCCTAAACACTCACTGAACCTGCCTCCACCACACTCTCAGACAGTGCATTCCAGATCCTAAACACTCACTGAACCTGCCTCCACCACACTCTCAGACAGTACATTCCAGATCCTAAACACTCACTGAACCTGCCTCCACCACACTCTCAGACAGTGCATTCCAGATCCTAAACACTCACTGAACCTGCCTCCACCTCACTCTCAGACAGTGCATTCCAGATCCTAAACACTCACTGAACCTGCCTCCACCACACTCTCAGGCAGTGCATTCCAGATCCTAAACACTCACTGAACCTGCCTCCACCACACTCTCAGACAGTACATTCCAGATCCTAAACACTCACTGAACCTGCCTCCACCACACTCTCAGACAGTGCATTCCAGATCCTAAACACTCACTGAACCTGCCTCCACCACACTCTCAGACAGTGCATTCCAGATCCTAAACACTCACTGAACCTGCCTCCACCACACTCTCAGACAGTGCATTCCAGATCCTAAACACTCACTGCGTAAAAAAGATTTTCCTCATGTCGCCTTTGGTTCTTTTGTCAATCACCTTAAATTGGTGTCCTCTGGTTCTCAATCCTTCTGCCAATGGGAACAGTATCTCCCAATCTACTCTGTCCGACCCTTAATCTTCTCTTCTTTAATGAGAACAACCCCAACTTCTCCAACCTATCTATGTAACTGAAGCCCCTCATCTCTGGAATTCTCATAAATCTTTTCTGCACCCTCAGGAGATTCCTGCACCACCTGCCTTGTCCTCCTTGACTGTCTAGTGGTCACCCATTCCTTCTCAGCCTGCATACCCTTAAGCTGTGGGGTGACAACATCCAGAATCGTGCTGTCCACGAAACTCTCGGCTTCGCATCGACACCACAGTGGCGCCAGCTGCTCCAAATGTTGGAGTTCAAGCTCCTGCAGCTGTGACACTTCCTGTATGTGTGGTTGTCCAGGACATGAGAAGTGTCCTGGAGTTTTCACATGGAACAGGATGTGCAATCTACGGGACTGAGATGCCCTGCCATGCCTCAATTTATTGGACTAATTAATTAACTTAACAGAAACAAACTTAATTGAGAGGGAGAAAGAGTCATGTAAACATCAGGAGAAAGAAATAGAGAGACAGATAGAGAATGAGAAAGAGAAAGAGAAATAGACAGGCAGAGAGTGTGAATGTGAGACAGAGTGAGTGAGAAAATTAGATATAAATAAAGGGAGAGGTCTGGACTATTTGGGTGGGAAGGTGATGATAGAGTTCCCATTTCCAAAGTATCCAAATTACATTTATAGAAACACCTGCAGCAAGTTCTTAGATCCTGCAGAAACCTTTATTTCAAATTTGGAACCTCAGTGCTGTTAGTTATTGACACTTTAAAGCATTTTAATTCATTCTTCAGTTAACCTCGTGCAAAACTGGATTCACTAACTGCATAAAATGTACTTTTTAAACAGTAAATTCAGATTGACACAACTTTCTCACTGTGCTATCTCAGATTGTGATAGCAATGTGTTATAATGGCTGAATTAAAAATTTTCCCCATTAAAGGGAGGAAAACAGATGCATTTGAAGCATGTTTCACTGTGGGTTTAACTCTCTGCAGCCTCTGGCTTGTATTACGGATTTTAAACACTTGAGGGCATTGCAGACTCAATTGCCATGGCCCTGGGAATCACTGAGCGGGAAGGGATCGGAAATCTGCAAGTGAGAATTTCCCGTACAGCTTGCCAAATTTAATCACAGGACATCTTATAAATTTTTTCAACAGGTTTCCTGCCTGACAGCTAGATTGACTGTCCTGTCGGTAGAAAAATAGACAGGGAGCAGATGTCAGGTAAGGTTGATGACAAGGAGAGAGACAGACATCGGGGAGGGTAGGGAGGGAGCTGTCATCGGGGCGGTTAGACATTTGGGGGGGTCAGATATTGCAGAGGGTCAAATATAGCAGGGGATCAGATATCATGGAGGAATCAGACATCGTGGGTGGGGGGGGGGTCGGATATAATTGGGAGGGGAGTCGGACATCGTTGTGGGGGGGGGACAGACATTGCTGGGGGGGGGGGAAAGTGATGGTCAGTCCGTGCGTGGGAGGTAGGATATTGTGGGGGAGGGTTGGACATTGTGGGGGTGGGTGGGGGGAGGGAGGTCGGACATTGTGGGGTGGGGGGAGGGTTGGACACGTGCAGGGGGCTGGGGTCAGACATCTCTGGGGGGGTCGGTCATCATGTGGGGGAGGGTTGGACATTGTGGGGGGTGTCATCGCAGGAGTGGGTCGGACATCGCAGAGGTGGGGGGGGGGGGCGTCTGGCCTCGATGCATTAAAACTAACAATTCAGTGAAAATGAAGGCCCCAGCCACCTTAAAATATTTTAGATTCCAGCCCACCTCCTGGTCACTCTTACCCTCTGCCGCCTCCTTTAAAACAGGAAGTGGCAAGTTTGAGTCAGGTTTGAGAATTTTTTAAATTCCTCTGCACCCTCTCCAAGGCCTGGCATCCTTCTTAAAGTGCAGTGCTCGTCACTGGTATCAGACCCACCGGCCATCCATGGCTCCGCTTTAAAGACGTCTGCAAACGCGACATGAAGTCCTGTGACATTGATCACAAGTCGTGGGAGTCAGTTGCCAGTGATCGCCAGAGCTGGCGGGCAACCATAAAAGCGGGGCTAAAGCGTGGCGAGTCGGAGACTTAGCAGTTGTCAGGAAAAAAGACAGAAGCGCAAGGAGAGAGCCAACTGTGTAACAGCCCTGACAACCAATTTTATCTGCAGTACCTGTGGCAGAGTCTGTCACTCTGGAATTGGCCTTTATAGCCACTCAAGGCGCTGCTCCACAAACCACTGACCACCTCCAGGCGCTTACCCATTGTCTCTCGAGACAAGGAGGCCAAAGAGAAGAGAAGTGCCCACATTGGACACAATACTCCAGACAAGGCCTAACCAGTGTTTTGTAAAGGTTTAGCAATAACTTCCTTGATTCTATTTTTCAATTAATAAAGCCCAGGATCCCACATGCCTTTAACAGCCTTCCCAACCTGCCCTATCACCTTTAATGATTACAAACACCCCCAGGTTTCTCTTTTCCAGTATCTCATTTAAAATTGTACCATTTAGATAATATTATCTCTCCCCATTCTTTCTACCAAAATAAATCACTTTTCTGCATCAATTTTCATTAGCCGTGTATCTGCCCAATTCACCAGTCTGTCTAAGTTGTCTTGAAGTTTGTAACTATCCTCCTCATTGCTTACGACATAAACTTTGAAATTGTGGCCTTTATGCCCAAGGGGAAGCTGATAAACACAAGAGGGAGAAAGGAATAGGAGGGTATGTTCATGGGGTGAGATGAAGTAAGATGGGAGGAGGCTCATGTGGAGCATAAACACCAGTATAGACAAGTTGGGCCGAAAGGCCTGTTTCTGTTTTGTAAAACTCAATGATCGCAAAAGATATTCACCTTATCATATATTTTATTCGAGTACCCCATTGGCCGTAACCCCAATGGATATTTCCAATCCCAGAGCTCAGGCACGAGAACCTGCACTGTCTTTCACATCTTGTCCAGCAGAAATTCCCTCAGGAACATCCAAAGTGGACAATTCAAGTTAAAAACAAAATATTACAAATATTTGGCCCAACAAGTCTATGCTGAGGTTGGTTGAGCAGAGTCCCAATTTTAAAATTCTCATCAAAAAACCTTAAAACTCACCAACCAATCACTGACATATTAACCTAATTAATGCCTCTGGGCTTCAGCTCTCAGATCTATCTGCCTCCATCTCCCTCTCTCAAACCCCTCCTTGTTTTGTAAAATACCAAAAAAGCACCTCTCCCCTCACCGCGCCGAATTTCCTCACTCACCACATTCCCTGAGTTAAGTACTCTGTAGAAGCAGTACTCTGAAGAGCTGGACTCTGTGCTACTTACTTCAAAGATAAACACACGATTTGAGAACATATTGGTCCTTTTGTGCAAAGTAAGCTAGAGATTTCTAGTCATTTCACAACCTGCTGGAGAAGCCTCACCCATTAGTCAGAAAATATGTTCCTCCCATGGAAAAATTATTCCATAAATCTATCTGTCACTTTCTGTGAGCAGGTTATATGGAAAGACTGGAAAAGCTGGGGTTGTTCACCTTAGAGCACAGAAAAGTGTCTTGCATTTATATAGCGCCATTCATGACCACCGGACATTCCAAAGCATTTGACAGCCAATGAAGTACTTTTGAAGTGTAGTCACTGTTGTAATGCAGGAAACGCGGTAGCTAATCGGTACACAGCAAGATCCCACAAACAGTTATATGATAATGACCAGATAATCTGTCTTTGTGATGTTGATTGAGGGATAAATATTGTCCAGGATGCCGGGAACAACTCCCCTGCTCTTTTTCAAAATAGTGCCGTGGGATCTTTTACTGAATGGTCAGACAAAACCTCAGTTTAACATTTCATCCAAAAGAAGGCAGTGGGGAGAAGGTTAAGAGGAGATTTAATAGAGATGTTCAAAATTATGAAGCGTTTCGATAGAGTAAATAAGGAGAAATTGTTTCCACTGGCAGGAGGGTCAGTAACCAGAGGGACACAGATTTGAGGTAATTGGCAAAAGAACCAGAGGGGGAGATGAGGAGAATTTTTTTTACACAGTGAGTTGTTGTGATCTGGAACGCGCTGCCTGAAAGGGCGGTGGAAGCAGATTCAATAGTAACTTTCAAAAGGGAATTGGATAAATATTTGAAAAGGAAAAATTTGCAGGGCTATGGGAAAGCGTAGGGGGAGTGGATAGCTGTTTCACAGAGCTGGCACAGGAATAATGGGCTGAAAGGCCTCCATCTGTGCTGTGCTGTATGATTCTATGATTAGGGCTGACAATCACTCATTTGGATTTAAAAATCCAACCTAATTTGATAACACTGCTGGAAATAAATGTCGATCTGTTAAAGGCTGATAAGCTGTTCTGAGGAGGTGCAGTTTGGGGAGGCAGGGCTGAGTATTTCCCAGTTGTAAAAACAGAAAGTGCTGGAAACACTCAGCAGGTCTGGCAGCATCTGTGGAGACAGAAGCAGAGTTAACGTTTCAGGTCAGTGACCCTTCATCAGAACTGGCAAAGGTTAGAAACGTAGTAGGTTTTAAGCAAGTAAAGCGGGGGTGGGGCAAAGATAACAAAAGAGAAGGTGTTGATAGGACAGAGGGTCGGAGAGATTAACTGTCAAAGTCATGGGGCAAAGGCAAAGAGAGTGTGCTAATGATCTGTTGAAAGACAAATCATTAGTGCAGAGAGAGTGTTAATGACAAAATATTGAACAGCTCTAGCCAAAAGCACAAACAGGAAAATCCCAGTTTAAGGCAGGCCCATGGTAAAAAAAATTTAAATTATAAAACAAAATAAAATAATAATAATAATAAAAATCGGCCAGTCATGTTCTGAAATCATTGAACTCAATGTTCAGTCCAGAAGGCTGTAGCGTGCCTAATCAGAAAATAATGTGCTGTTCCTTGAGCTTGCGTTGATGTTCCCTAGAACACTGTAGCTGGCTAAGGACAGAGATGTGAACATGAGAATAGGGGGCGGTGTTGAAATGGCAAGCAACCAGAAGCTTGGGGTCATGCTTTCGGACTGAGCAGAGATAGATGCAGCTAGAATGTTTCCCCTGGTTGGGGAGTCTAGAACCAGGGGACACAATTTCAAAATAAGGGGGAAGCCACTTCGGACAGAGATGAGGAGAAATTTCTTTACTCAGAGGGTTGGGAATCTTTGGAATTCTCTACCCCAGAGGGCTGTGGAAGCTCAGTTATTGAGTATGTTTAAAGCAGAGACAGACAGATTTCTAAGTACAAATGACATAAGGGGATATGAGGATAGTGTGGGAAAAAGGCATTAAAATGGAAGATCAGCCATGATCATATTGAATGGCAGGGCAGGCTCGATGGGCTGAATGGCCTACTCCTGCTCCTATATTCCTATGTTCCGCAAAGCAATCACCCAATCTGTGTTTGGTCTCCCCGTGGACAAGCAATTCACTTGTACTTCTCTCAATGTAGTATACTGTATTCGCTGCTCACAATGCAGTCGCCTCTACATTGGGGAGACCAAATGTAGATTGGGTGACTGTTTTGCAGAACACCTCCGCTCAGTCCAAAAGCAGGACCCCGTACTTCTGGTTGCTTGCCATTTAAACACTCACCAACCAACCCCCACCCCCCACTGCTCTCATGCCCACATTTCTGTTTGTAGCTGGCTGCAATGTTCCAGTGAACATCAACGCAAGCTCGAGGAACAGCAGCTCATTTTCTGATGAGGCACTCTACAGCCCAGTGGACAGAACATTGAGTTCAATAATTTCGGAGCATGACTGGCTGTTTTTTTATTATTATTTTGTTTTATTTTGTTGTATAATGTTTTAATTTTTTTACCATGGGCCTGCCTTAAACTGGGTTTTTAATGTTTGTGCTTTTGGCTAGGGCTGTTCATTATTTTGTCATTAGCACTCTCTCTGCACTAATGTTTTGTCTTTCACCACACCATTAGCTCACTCTCTTTGCCTTTGCCCCATGACCTCCTTGTCAGTTAATATCTCTGACCCTCTGTCCTATCAACACCTTCCCTTTTGTTATCTTTGCCCCCACCCCAGCTTTATTTGCTTAAAACCTATTACATTTCTAACCTTTGCCAGTTCTGATGAAAGGCCACTGACCTGAAGCGTTAACTCTGCTTCTCTCTCCACAGATGCTGCCAGACCTGCTGAATATTTCCAGCACTTTCTGTTTTTATTTCAGATTTCCAGCATCTGCAGTATTTTGCTCTTATTTCCTAGTTGTGTACATACGAACATACGAATTAGGAGCAGGAGTAGGCCACTCGACCCCTCGAGCCTGCTCCACCATTCAATAAATTCATGGCTGAACTGATTACTCCACATTTCCACCTACCCCTGTTAACCTTTCACCCCCTTGCTTACCAAGAATCTATCTACCTCTGCCTTAAAAATATTCAAAGACTCTGCTTCCACTGCCTTTTGAGGAAGAGAATTCCAATGACTCACGACCCTCAGAGAAATAATTTCTTCTCATCTCTGTTTTAAATGGGTGACCCCTTATTTTTAAACAGTGACCCCTAGTTCGAGATTCTCCCACAAGAGGAAACATCCTTTCCATATCCACCCTGTCAAGACCCCTCAGGATCTTATCTGTTTCAATCAGGTCGCCTCTTACTCTTCTAAATTCCAGCGGATACAAGCCTAACCTGTCCAACCTTTCCTCGTAAGATAGCCCACCCATTCCAGGTATTAGTCTAGTAAACCTTCTCTGTACTGCCTCCAATGCATTTACATCCTTCCTTAAATAAGGAGACCAGTACTGTATACAGTACTCCAGATGTGGTCACATCAATGCCCTGTATAGCTGAAGCATAACCTCCCTACTTTTGTATTCAATTCCCCTCGCGATAAACGATAACATTCTATTAGCTTTCCCAATTACGTGCTGTACCTACATACTAACCTTTTGTGATTCATGCATGAGGACACCCAGATCCCTCTGCATCTCAGAGCTCTGCAATCTCTCACTATTTAGATAATATGCTTCTTTTTTAATTCTTCCTGCCAAAGTGGACAATTTCACACTTTCCCACATTTATACTCCATTTGCCAGATCTTTGTCCATTCACTTAACCTATCTATAATCCCTTTGTAGCCTCCTTACGTCCTCTTCACAACTTACTTTCCTACCTATCTTCGTATCATCAGCAAATTTAGCAACCATACCTTCAGTCCCTTCATCTAAGTCATTCATATAAATTGTAAAAAGTTGAGGCCCCAGCACAGATCCCTGTGGCACACCACCCGTTACATCTTGCCAACCAGAAAATGACCCATTTATGCCTACTCTCTGTTTCTTGTTAGCTAACCAATCTTCTATCCATGCCAATATGTTACCCCATACAGCTTTTATTTTCTGCAATAACCTTTGATGTGGCACCTTATCAAATGCTTCCGGAAATCTAAGTACAATACATCCACCAGTTCCCCTTAATCCACAGCACATGTAACTCCCTCAAAGAACTCTCATAAATTGGTTAAACATGATTTCCCTTTCGCAAAACCGTGTTGTCTCTGTCTGATTACCTTGAATTTTTCTAAATGCCCGCTATATCGTCTTTAATAATAGCTTAAAACATTTTCCCTAAGACAGATGTTGAGCTAACTGGCCTGTAGTTTCCTACTTTCTGTCTCCCTCCCTTTTTGAATAAAGGAGTTACATTTGCTATTTTCCAATCTAACGGAACCTTTACCGAATATAGGGAATTTTTGAAAATTAAAACCAACGCATCAAGTATCTCACGAGCCACTTCTTTTAACACGCTAGGATGAAGTCCATCAGGAACCGGGGACTTGTCAGCCCACAGCTCCAACAATTTGTTCAGTGCCACTTACCTGGTGATTGTAATTTTTTTGAGTTCCTTCCTCCCTTCCACTTCCTGACTTACAGCTAATACTGGGATGTTACTTGTATCCTCAATAGTGAAGATCAATGCAAAATACCTGTTCAATTCATCTGCCATTTCCTTATCCATTATTAATTCCCCAGACTCACTTTCTGTAGGACCAATGCTCACTTTGTTAACTCTTTTAAAAAAAAGTATCTATAGAAACTCTTACTATCTGTCTTTA
Organism: Heterodontus francisci; assembly: GCF_036365525.1. NCBI lineage: Eukaryota > Metazoa > Chordata > Chondrichthyes > Heterodontiformes > Heterodontidae > Heterodontus > Heterodontus francisci. The sequence continues at coordinate 285,283,277 of NC_090371.1, forward strand.
TATTTCTAGCTAGCCTTCTTTCATACTCTAATGTTACCTTCCTTATCAATCTTTTAGTCATTCTTTGCTGTTTTTTTATATTTTGTCCAATCTTCTGACCTGCCTCCCATCTCTGCACAATTATATGCTTTTTCTTTAAGTTTGATACTATCTTTAACAGTTTTAGTTACCCACGGATGGCAGGTCCCACCCTTGGAATTTTTCTTTCTCATTGAAATGTATCTATTCTGAGTATTCTAAAATATCCCCTTAAATGTTTGCCACTGCATCTCTATTGACCTAACCTTAACCTGATTTGCCAGTTCACTTTTGCTAGCTCTGCTTTCATGATGTTATCTCTCTGGGGTGCAGTTCCCGGGGCTGCGTCAGGGGGAACTGGCGCAGGGTTGTGCAGTACCCGGGACGACTGCGAAGGGCAGCTGGCAGTGCAGTTCCAGGGGCTGCCGCTGGGGGGAGCTGGCGGTGCAGTTCCCGGGGCTGCCGCTGGGGGGAGCTGGCGGTGCGGTTCCCGGGGCTGCCGCTGGGGGGAGCTGGCGGTGCAGTTCCCGGGGCTGCCGCTGGGGGGAGCTGGCGGTGCGGTTCCCGGGGCTGCCGCTGGGGGGAACTGGCGGTGCAGTTCCCGGGGCTGCCGCTGGGGGGAGCTGGCGGTGCAGTTCCTGGGGCTGCCGCTGGGGGTGGGGGGGGGAAGGTTGGCGGTGCAGTTCTCGGGGCTGCCGCTGGGGGGAGCTGGCGGTGCGGTTCCCGGGGCTGCCGCTGGGGGGAGCTGGCGGTGCAGTTCCTGGGGCTGCCGCTGGGGGTGGTGGGGGGAGGGTTGGCGGTGCAGTTCTCGGGGCTG